>NC_092333.1:28408846-28715769 GCF_046630445.1 Rutidosis leptorrhynchoides
ATTTGACAAGTCAAGATCGTGCCATCACAATTTCCTTCCTAGAACATTAACAATGTTCATTCCGAAAATCATATTTGTGAATTCTGGACCATTACAAGCGGTGCTTAATCGCAAGAAGAAGAAACGAAAGGACAAAACTCCGAAATAGAAATTGGGGTATAAATTGCAGCAAATAAAAGAGAGCATTAACTATGGATGACAATGATTATAGAAGATAGAAACAGAGACTTTGAAATATAAGGGAAGATATAAAGCCCAACGACAAACCAAAAATTATAAACCATATATCGATGCATATAGCAATATAAAGACACGGGAGAACTAGAAACACTATAAACCCAAGAGTATAGTAGAAGTAAATAGATTCTTCCAGCGGTAGATGAAAAAGAAGAATGACCGATATGAAAGTTATAAGTATATCGAGAATCAGAACTGGATGGAGCATATTGATGAATACTTTAAAATATGAGTTGAGGGGGAAAGAATAGAAGGTGATGAAACATGACTAGGAACTTAGAAATCAACAGATTTAACTCACACAATGACGGAATAAGTGAATCAAACCCTCTAGTGAATAGGTTAAGCTTTTTGTGATTAATTTAGTCATACCACAACTAAATCAAGTGTGATTAGATCAACACCTAGAGCTATTATTCACCACCTGGGTGATTTGGGTTGAGAGAGAATCGGAGGAGCTCACCAGATCTGAGTGTGTGTAACAAATGAGAGGCTTAACCTAAAAATGAAGAACATAAGACTTTATATACCCCTGCTGTTGACTCACCCGTACGATTCATCCATCACACATACGAGTTGGCTTCATCAGCCGTACGGGTGATCACTCACTCGTGTCTTCTCATTTAGGTTGTAATTGTGACTTAGCTCAGCATCAACCGTGCGTATGAGCCTGTCAGCCGTACGAGTGAGGCTTCACTCGGACGTCTGACTAAGTCTAACATAGTCAAACATCCACATCTCGTTCCTGCAGTTGCTGTAACCACATACAAACACGGATAGGATAATAACGAACGATCATGGTGGCCTGTAAACTGTTGTACCTGCAATGGACGTGGGTAGATGTCTAGGAACTGCATAAAATGCATCAACAGAAGGTGTGAGTTGTAAGGAAACGAAGGAGGTGAATTTATAAGAAAATCTCCTACAGAACAATTAAAATGGACGATCGCATTTAAAGCGGATCCTAATTCCCTTGATTACCGGAGAGTCAAATCTTATTAAGAAGATTTTCTTCAAATCTCTTGAAATCTGGGAATCAATCATATCTACGTCAAATGATAAGATGAATCTACACTTACTCATTTCACTCTTCTATGTTAGCTTCATTCGTACTCTTCATATAAATGGATTGTTTATCCAAATTATTCGCTGATGATAAAACTCTAATTTTCAGCCCGTATGCATCATGAAAACATACTTATTATCATTCACGACCTTTCCACTCAAATTTCGGGACGAAATTTCTTTAACGGGTAGGTACTGTGACAACCCGGAAATTTCCAACCAAATTTAAACTTTAATCTTTATATGTTTCCGACACGATAAGCAATATTTGTTAAGTTAAATTGCAAGAATTTTAAACTACGTTCATACATTCATTCAACCTCGACCATGTTCCAACGATTCACGAACCATTAAACGAATATGATTATATATGTATATGTGTATATATATTATAACTTGAAACGTAAACAAAATATTAGATTAAATACTTTATATGATTGTATCTGTTTCAAAATATTTATCAATGGAATTAGAAGATAAGATCAAATGATTGAATTATCAGATATATTGAATTATGATTACAAGTCTCTGTTGAAAGGCCCACGTTGATTTGAGAAATCTTTCCGTTTTAACAATATTCGAAAAATGGTAAAGTGATTTATAAATAAGAATAAATTATCAATCATTGAGAACTAGACAAAGGATAGTGGAAGATTGAATCTCATAAAGACTCGATTGATCTATTTAGTTTCAAACGTACAAAAACGTTTTCAGTTTAAAAAGAACTTTATTATTAAAACGTATATAACTTTTATAAATATCTAGAACCACTTTTGACAACTCATTACTTAACTAGTATGATAAAGATAACGATATTTATATTTTATTTTATTAAATATATATAACGATTTAAATTAATATTATATATATTTATACGCGTATTATACGTACATAGCTTTATACTTTTACTATACTTAAACTTTACCTTTACTTTATTTTTACTTTACTTTAACTTTAATAATTCACTTTAATAATTAATACTTTAATAATTCACTTTAATAATTCATACTTTAATAATTCATTTTAATAATTCATACTTTAATAATTCACTTTAATAATTCATACTTTAATAATTCACTTTAATAATTCATACTTTAATAATTCACTTTAATAATTCAAAAATCTATTATAAATAGAATTCAATAGGTTTCATTATTTCATAGAAACTTGAAAATATTTTTCTCTAAACTCTCTCAATCGATTTACATATATATATTTACTCCGTATTATTTCAAGATATTATTAGTATACATAAAATATTACGACGGAGTGCTGTCCGAGTGATTTCGAAATTGTTTTTCGAGTAGGATAGGATTAAGGAAATTATGGGTTATAGCTATGGAGGTGATTGAGTATGGTTCATGGGTATGCTCGTGAGGTCAATATAGTGTTTATCATTTCCGTTGCATCTACGTACCTTTCCTGCAATATTGAATCTCAATATTGATACGTGAGTACTCATAATTTAACTTTTACATACTAATAGTGTATCCCTGACTAGTGCTCGAGTATTTAGAATTATGCATGCTTGTACTTTTGATATTGCCCTTAGACAGGTTAGGTTGAATATTGAATTAGTTACACTTGCGGTTGAGATAAGGTATAAGATATGCATGTCCTTGGAAAGCGAGCGAAAAATTAAGGACTTTTCCTTTAGATATCGAATGGTTTCGATGAACGGATTAGAAGTTATAATCAATTGAATTTTCTATATTTTTATTAAAAATGATTATTATCGTCATTTTTATCGTCGTTCTAGTTTTATCTTATTATTATCATTATTATTATCTTTATCAATAAAATGGATTTATCATTAAAAATTGTTATTTTTTTTTATTATTACTATCGTTATTATTGTTAAAGTTATAATTAGTATTATTATTATTATTATCCAATTATTATTATTATTATTATTATTATTATTATTATTATTATTATTATTATTATTATTATTATTATTATTATCATTATTAATATATATATCATTATTTAAAAATGGATATTGTCATTGTTATTATTATTATTACTATATTATCATTAAGATAATTATTAGTATTATCGTTAAAAATGTTATAGTAACTATCATTATTAATATTAGTGTAATTAAAACAAATATTTGTAACACCTAATTATTTTGATTACTATTATTATCATTATTATGAACACGATATAAAAGACGATTAAAAGCTATTAAACGAAACGATTAGGAAATAATGAGTAAGAGTATCATGATGAAATTAAAATATTATAAGATATTGATTTAGATAAAATTATCGTTCTTATTATTTTTATCATTACTATTATTATTAAAAATATCGTTAGTATTAAAACTATCATTTTAACAAAAAATATCATTTTAATAGAAATGTCATTGTTACTATAAAATATCATTATTATTATTATTTTAAATAGAATTATTATTTTAAAGATAATATTAAAAATTATCGTAAATATTAAAGTTATCATAATTAGAATTATCGTTTTATCATAATGTCATCTTAGTAATTATAAATATTGATATTTTTATAATAATTATTATTATTACAAAATAATACAACTTTTACTTACTATCATTATAGATATTATTTTATCAAATAAATATGTGATACAAACATATTTTACTACGTGTAATAACTTACTTTAATAATACCTATCATATTATCTTTATGATATTAAATGAACCCTATAAATTTTATTACTTAATATATATAAAAGTATATTATATTATATAAATTTAATATAAAATTTTATTTATTAATAAATAAATTATATTATTTACTCTAATAAATCTTTTAAAAATATTTAACAATATAAAACGATGATATTTAAACTATATATTAATCATGTATAGATTTTGGAAATTATTTTGAGTCAAATTTACTTTTGTTGACTTTTGCATATTAGTCTCGAGCATTAGGATTGTGGTACACTATGACTTGGCCTAATTTGTTAGACAAATATTGACCAACACATAATTATATATAATTAATTTAGGTTCGTGAATCCGAGGCCAACCTTGCACTTGTTCAATGACGTTATATGTATTTTTACTACGAAATACAGTATGGTGAGTTTCATTTGCCTTTTTACCCTTTATATTTTTGGGACTGAGAATACATGCGCTTTTATAAATGTTTGACGAAATAGACACAAGTAATTGAAACTACATTCTATGGTTGAATTATCGAAATCGAATATGCCCCTTTTTATTAAAGTCTGGTAATCTAAGAATTAGGGAACAGACACCCTAATTGACGCGAATCCTAAAGATAGATCTATTGGGCCTAACAAACCCCATCCAAAGTACCGGATGCTTTAGTACTTCGAAATTATATCATGTCCGAAGGAGGATCCCGGAATGATAGGGGATATTCTTATATGTATCTAGTTAATGTCGGTTACCAGGTGTTCACCATATGAATGATTATTTTTTGTCTCTATGCATGGGACGTATATTTATGAGAACTGGAAATGAAATTCTTGTGGTCTATTAAAATGATGGAAATAAATGATTATGATAAACTAATGAACTCACCAACCTTTTGGTTGACACTTTAAAGCATGTTTATTCTCAGGTGTTAAAGAAATCTTCCGCTGTGCATTTGCTCATTTTAAAGATATTACTTGGAGTCTTTCATAGCATACTTCGAAGAACGTTGCATTCGAGTCATTGAGTTCATCAAAGATTATTATTAAATCAATTTATAGTTGGATAGTGGATATTATGAAATGGTATGCATGCCTGTCAATTTTTGATGTAAAGAAATATTGTCTTCTAAAAACGAATGCAATGTTTGTAAAATATATCATATAGAGGTCAAATACCTCGCAATGTAATCAACTATTGTGAATCGTTTATAATGTATATGAACGGGTCCTTTCATATAACTCATTGTTAAAATACCTAATGAGATACATACTTAAAATAAAAACATGTTAACTATATATATAACCATATATATGTCATTGTATAGTTTTTACAAGTTTTAACGTTCGTGAATCACCGGTCAACTTGGGTGGTCAATTGTCTATATGAAACATATTTCAATTAATCAAGTCTTAACAAGTTTGATTGCTTAACATGTTGGAAACATTTAATCATGTAAATATCAATCTCAATTAATATATATAAACATGGAAAAGTTCGGGTCACTACAGTACCTACCCGTTAAATAAATTTCGTCCCGAAATTTTAAGCTGTTGAAGGTGTTGACGAATCTTCTGGAAATAGATGCGGGTATTTCTTCTTCATCTGATCTTCACGCTCCCAGGTGAACTCGGGTCCTCTACGAGCATTCCATCGAACCTTAACAATTGGTATCTTGTTTTGCTTAAGTCTTTTAACCTCACGATCCATTATTTCGACGGGTTCTTCGATGAATTGGAGTTTTTCATTGATTTGGATTTCATCTAACGGAATAGTGAGATCTTCTTTAGCAAAACATTTCTTCAAATTCGAGACGTGGAAAGTGTTATGTACAGCCGCGAGTTGTTGAGGTAACTCAAGTCGGTAAGCTACTGGTCCGACACGATCAATAATCTTGAATGGTCCAATATACCTTGGATTTAATTTCCCTCGTTTACCAAATCGAACAACGCCTTTCCAAGGTGCAACTTTAAGCATGACCATCTCTCCAATTTCAAATTCTATATCTTTTCTTTTAATGTCAGCGTAGCTCTTTTGTCGACTTTGGGCGGTTTTCAACCGTTGTTGAATTTGGATGATCTTCTCGGTAGTTTCTTGTATAATCTCCGGACCCGTAATCTGTCTATCCCCCACTTCACTCCAACAAATCGGAGACCTGCACTTTCTACCATAAAGTGCTTCAAACGGCGCCATCTCAATGCTTGAATGGTAGCTGTTGTTGTAGGAAAATTCTGCTAACGGTAGATGTCGATCCCAACTGTTTCCGAAATCAATAACACATGCTCGTAGCATGTCTTCAAGCGTTTGTATCGTCCTTTCGCTCTGCCCATCAGTTTGTGGATGATAGGCAGTACTCATGTCTAGACGAGTTCCTAATGCTTGCTGTAATGTCTGCCAGAATCTTGAAATAAATCTGCCATCCCTATCAGAGATAATAGAGATTGGTATTCCATGTCTGGAGATGACTTCCTTCAAATACAGTCGTGCTAACTTCTCCATCTTGTCATCTTCTCTTATTGGCAAGAAGTGTGCTGATTTGGTGAGACGGTCAACTATTACCCAAATAGTATCAAAACCACTTGCAGTCCTTGGCAATTTAGTGATGAAATCCATGGTAATGTTTTCCCATTTCCATTCCGGGATTTCGGGTTGTTGAAGTAGACCTGATGGTTTCTGATGCTCAGCTTTGACCTTAGAACACGTTAAACATTCTCCTATGTATTTAGCAACATCGGCTTTCATACCCGGCCACCAAAAATGTTTCTTGAGATCCTTGTACATCTTCCCCGTTCCAGGATGTATTGAGTATCTGGTTTTATGAGCTTCTCTAAGTACCATTTCTCTCATATCTCCAAATTTTGGTACCCAAATCCTTTCAGCCCTATACAGGGTTCCGTCTTCCCGAATATTAAGATGCTTCTCCGATCCTTTGGGTATTTCATCCTTTAAATTTCCCTCTTTTAAAACTCCTTGTTGCGCCTCCTTTATTTGAGTAGTAATGTTATTATGAATCATTATATTCATAGATTTTACTCGAATGGGTTCTCTATCCTTCCTGCTCAAGGCATCGGCTACCACATTTGCCTTCCCCGGGTGGTAACGAATCTCAAAATCGTAATCATTCAATAATTCAATCCACCTACGCTGCCTCATATTCAGTTGTTTCTGATTAAATATGTGTTGAAGACTTTTGTGGTCAGTATATATAATACTTTTGACCCCATATAAGTAGTGCCTCCAAGTCTTTAATGCAAAAACAACCGCGCCTAATTCCAAATCATGCGTCGTATAATTTTGTTCGTGAATCTTCAATTGTCTAGACGCATAAGCAATCACCTTCGTTCGTTGCATTAATACACAACCGAGACCTTGCTTTGATGCGTCACAATAAATCACAAAATCATCATTCCCTTCAGGCAATGACAATATAGGTGCCGTAGTTAGCTTTTTCTTCAATAACTGAAACGCTTTCTCTTGTTCATCATTCCATTCAAATTTCTTCCCTTTATGCGTTAATGCAGTCAAGGGTTTTGCTATTCTGGAAAAGTCTTGGATGAACCTTCTGTAGTAACCAGCTAGTCCTAAAAACTGGCGTATGTGTTTCGGAGTTTTCGGGGTTTCCCACTTTTCAACAGTTTCTATCTTTGCCGGATCCACCTTAATACCTTCTTTGTTCACTATGTGACCGAGGAATTGAACTTCTTCCAACCAAAATGCACACTTTGAAAACTTAGCGTACAATTCTTCCTTCCTCAATACTTCTAACACCTTTCTCAAATGTTCACCGTGTTCTTGGTCATTCTTTGAGTAAATAAGTATGTCATCAATGAAAACAATGACAAACTTGTCAAGGTATGGTCCACACACTCGGTTCATAAGGTCCATGAACACAGCTGGTGCATTAGTTAAACCAAACGGCATGACCATAAACTCGTAATGACCGTAACGTGTTCTGAAAGCAGTCTTTGGAATATCATCTTCTTTCACCCGCATTTGATGATACCCGGAACGTAAGTCAATCTTTGAATAAACAGACGAGCCTTGTAGTTGATCAAATAAGTCGTCGATTCTCGGTAGTGGGTAGCGGTTCTTGATGGTAAGTTTGTTCAACTCTCGGTAGTCGATACACAACCTGAATGTACCATCTTTCTTCTTGACAAACAAAACAGGAGCTCCCCACGGTGATGTGCTTGGTCGAATGAAACCACGCTCTAAAAGTTCTTGTAATTGGCTTTGCAGTTCTTTCATCTCGCTGGGTGCGAGTCTGTAAGGAGCACGAGCTATTGGTGCAGCTCCTGGTACAAGATCTATTTGAAATTCAACGGATCGATGTGGGGGTAATCCCGGTAATTCTTTCGGAAATACATCGGGAAATTCTTTTGCAATGGGAACATCATTGATGCTCTTTTCTTCAGTTTGTACTTTCTCGACGTGTGCTAGAACAGCATAGCAACCTTTTCTTATTAGTTTTTGTGCCTTCAAATTACTAATAAGATGTAGCTTCGTGTTGCCCTTTTCTCCGTACACCATTAAGGGTTTTCCTTTTTCTCGTATAATGCGAATTGCATTTTTGTAACAAACGATCTCCGCTTTCACTTCTTTCAACCAGTCCATACCGATTATCACATCAAAACTCCCTAACTCTACTGGTATCAAATCAATCTTAAATGTTTCGCTAACCAGTTTAATTTCTCGATTCCGACATATATTATCTGCTGAAATTAATTTACCATTTGCTAATTCGAGTAAAAATTTACTATCCAAAGGCGTCAATGGACAACTTAATTTAGCACAAAAATCTCTACTCATATAGCTTCTATCCGCACCCGAATCAAATAAAACGTAAGCAGATTTATTGTCAATAAGAAACGTACCCGTAACAAGCTCCGGGTCTTCCTGTGCCTCTACCGCATTAATATTGAAAACTCTTCCACGGCCTTGTCCATTCGTGTTCTCCTGGTTCGGGCAATTTCTAATAATGTGGCCTGGTTTTCCACATTTATAACAAACTACATTGGCATAACTTGCTCCGACACTACTTGCTCCGCCATTACTCGTTCCGACACCATTTGTTCCTTTCGTTCTATTAACCCCTGGTCCGTAGACCTCACACTTCGCCGCGCTATGACCATTTCTTTTACACTTGTTGCAAAATTTGGTGCAGAACCCCGAGTGATTCTTTTCACACCTTTGGCATAGCTGCTTCTGATTGTTGTTGTTGTTGCGGTTATTATTGTTGTTGGGATGATTGTTGTAGTTGCTGTTGTTGTTGTTGTTGTTGTTGGGCCGTTTGTTGTAGTTGCGATTGATGTTGCGATTGTTGGGATAATTGTTGCGATTATTGTTGTAATTGCTGTTGTTATTGTATTGGTGATTCTTATCACCGTTTTCCTCCCACTTTCTTTTGACTTGCTTCACATTGGCCTCTTCAGCAGTCTGTTCTTTAATTCTTTCTTCAATCTGGTTCACTAGTTTGTGAGCAATTCTACATGCCTGTTGTATGGAGGCGGGCTCGTGTGAACTTATATCTTCTTGGATTCTTTCCGGTAATCCTTTCACAAACGCGTCGATCTTCTCTTCCTCATCTTCGAATGCTCCCGGACACAATAGGCACAATTCTGTGAATCGTCTTTCGTACGTGGTAATATCAAATCCTTGGGTTCGTAACCCTCTAAGTTCTGTCTTGAGCTTATTGACCTCGGTTCTGGGACGGTACTTCTCGTTCATCAAGTGCTTGAATGCTGACCACGGTAGTGCGTACGCATCATCTTGTCCTACTTGCTCTAGATAGGTATTCCACCATGTTAACGCAGAACCTGTGAAGGTATGCGTAGCGTACTTCACTTTGTCCTCTTCAGTACACTTACTTATGGCAAACACCGATTCAACCTTCTCGGTCCACCGTTTCAATCCGATCGGTCCTTCGGTTCCATCAAATTCCAAAGGTTTGCAGGCAGTGAATTCTTTGTAGGTGCATCCTACACGATTTCTTGTACTGCTAGATCCAAGGTTATTGTTGGTATGTAGCGCAGCCTGTACTGCGGCTATGTTTGAAGCTAGAAAAGTACGGAATTCCTCTTCATTCATATTCACGGTGTGTCGAGTAGTCGGTGCCATTTCCTTCAAAATAGTTAAATGGAACAAGTTAATCATACAGAATATTAAGAGTAGTTAATAGTATTTCGTAGCATAATATGAACTCATTTATAAAAGCTTTTTCTTCATATTAGCGTTTTATAAGTTTAAATTCGGGTAGTACCTACCCGTTAAGTTCATACTTAGTAGCTAATATACAATTCAACTACTACAATTCTATATGAAAAACTGATTATAATAATATTTCGCGTTCAAACTTTTATACAATATTTTACAAACTTACAATACCGCTTATTTTACATAAAGCATGAAATATAGCACACAATAACTTTGATACAAGATAGTTGTGAAGACAATTCTAGCTAGTACACAAGTCGTTCAGCAAAGGCAATAAAGACACGTAATTCATACGTCCAGAAACAAGTCATGCATTCTGGTTTTACTAGGACTACTTCCCATCCTTGGTCTTGTGCAACATAACCGTTATGGCCGTTGATAAGACAGCGTGTTGTAACGTCATCAAAGGGACGAGGGTTACGTAATGTCCAACAGTCCCGTAATAATCTAAAAACCTCATTTCTTACCCCAATTACCGACTCCGTCACTTGTGGAAACGTTTTGTTTAATAGTTGTAGCCCGATGTTCTTGTTCTCACTTTGGTGAGAAGCGAACATTACTAATCCGTAAGCATAACATGCTTCTTTATGTTGCATGTTAGCCGCTTTTTCTAAATCACGAAGTCCAATATTCGGATATATTGAGTCAAAATAATTTCTTAACCCGTTGCGTAAAATAGCATTTGGGTTCCCCGCAATATATGCGTCAAAGTAAACACATCGTAACTTATGGGTTTCCCAATGTGATATCCCCCATCTTTCAAACGAAAGTCTCTTATAAACCAAGACATTCTTGGAACGTTCTTCGAATGTCTTACAAACTGATCTCGCCTTAAATAGTTGTGCCGAAGAATTCTGGCCGACTCTAGACAAGATTTCATCAATCATGTCTCCGGGTAGGTCTCTTAAAATATTGGGTTGTCTATCCATTTTGTGTTTTTAAACTGTAAAATAGACAAGAGTTAGATTCATAAAAAAAATACTTATTAATACAAGCAATTTTTACATATATCATAAAGCATAAGAACACTATATTCCATATATTACACCACACGAATACAACTATCTTATTCCGACTCGCTCGTTTCTTCTTCTTCGGTTTTGGTTCGTTTTGCCAAGTTTCTAGGGATATATGATGTTCCCCTAATACGAGCCGTCGTTGTCCACATTGGTTTAGAAAAACCTGGTGGTTTAGAGGTTCCCGGGTCATTGTTACAACTTAAGGACTTCGGGGGTTGACGATACATATAAAGTTCATCGGGGTTGGAATTAGATTTCTCTATTTTTATGCCCTTTCCCTTATTATTTTCTTTTGCCTTTTTAAATTCAGTTGGGGTAATTTCTATAACATCATCGGAATTCTCGTCGGAATCCGATTCATCGGAGAATTGGTAATCCTCCCAATATTTTGCTTCCTTGGCGGAAACACCATTGACCATAATTAACTTTGGTCGGTTGGTTGAGGATTTTCTTTTACTTATCCGTTTTATTATTTCCCCCACCGGTTCTATTTCTTCATCCGGTTCCGATTCTTCTTCCGGTTCCGATTCTTCTTCCGGTTCCGACTCTTCTTCCGGTTCCGACTCTTCTTCCGGTTCCTCTTCGGGAACTTGTGAATCAGTCCACAAATCATTCCAATTTACATTTGACTCTTCATTATTATTAGGTGAGTCAATGGGACTTGTTCTAGAGGTAGACATCTATCACATAATATCAAACACGTTAAGAGATTAATATATCACATAATATTCATATGTTAAAAATATATAGTTTCCAACAAAAAATGTTAAGCAATCATTTTTAAAGAAAACACGGTCGAAGTCCAGACTCACTAATGCATCCTAACAAACTCGATAAGACACACTAATGCAAATTTTCTGGTTCTCTAAGACCAACGCTCTGATACCAACTGAAATGTCCCGTTCTTATTGATTAAAAACGTTCCATATTAATTGATTTCGTTGCGAGGTTTTGACCTCTATATGAGACGTTTTTCAAAGACTGCATTCATTTTTAAACAAACCATAACCTTTATTTCATCAATAAAGGTTTAAAAAGCTTTACGTAGATTATCAAATAATGATAATCTAAAATATCCTGTTTACACACGACCATTACATAATGGTTTACAATACATATATGTTACAACAAAATAAGTTTCTTGAATGCAGTTTTTACACCATATCATACAAGCATGGACTCCAAATCTTGTCCTTATTTAAGTATGCGACAGCGGAAGCTCTTAATAATCACCTGAGAATAAACATGCTTAAAACGTCAACAAAAATGTTGGTGAGTTATAGGTTTAACCTATATATATCAAATCGTAACAATAGACCACAAGATTTCATATTTCAATACACATCCCATACATAGAGATAAAAATCATTCATATGGTGAACACCTGGTAACCGACAATAACAAGATGCATATATAAGAATATCCCCATCATTCCGGGACACCCTTCGGATATGATATAAATTTCGAAGTACTAAAGCATCCGGTACTTTGGATGGGGTTTGTTAGGCCCAATAGATCTATCTTTAGGATTCGCGTCAATTAGGGTGTCTGTTCCCTAATTCTTAGATTACCAGACTTAATAAAAAGGGGCATATTCGATTTCGATAATTCAACCATAGAATGTAGTTTCACGTACTTGTGTCTATTTTGTAAATCATTTATAAAACCTGCATGTATTCTCATCCCAAAAATATTAGATTTTAAAAGTGGGACTATAACTCACTTTCACAGATTTTTACTTCGTCGGGAAGTAAGACTTGGCCACTGGTTGATTCACGAACCTATAACAATATATACATATATATCAAAGTATGTTCAAAATATATTTACAACACTTTTAATATATTTTGATGTTTTAAGTTTATTAAGTCAGCTGTCCTCGTTAGTAACCTACAACTAGTTGTCCACAGTTAGATGTACAGAAATAAATCGATAAATATTATCTTGAATCAATCCACGACCCAGTGTATACGTATCTCAGTATTGATCACAACTCAAACTATATATATTTTGGAATCAACCTCAACCCTGTATAGCTAACTCCAACATTCACATATAGAGTGTCTATGGTTGTTCCGAAATATATATAGATGTGTCGAAATGATAGGTCGAAACATTGTATACGTGTCTATGGTATCTCAAGATTACATAATATATAATATAAGTTGATTAAGTTATGGTTGGAATAGATTTGTTACCAATTTTCACGTAGCTAAAATGAGAAAAATTATCCAATCTTGTTTTACCCATAACTTCTTCATTTTAAATCTGTTTTTAGTGAATGAAATTGCTATGGTTTCATATTGAACTCTATTTTATGAATCTAAACAAAAAAAGTATAGGTTTCTAGTCGGAAAAATAAGTTACAAGTCGTTTTTGTAAAGGTAGTCATTTCAGTCGAAAGAACGACGTCTAGATGACCATTTTAGAAAACATACTTCCACTTTGAGTTTAACCATAATTTTTGGATATAGTTTCATGTTCATAATAAAAATCATTTTCTCAGAATAACAACTTTTAAATCAAAGTTTATCATAGTTTTTAATTAACTAACCCAAAACAGCCCGCGGTGTTACTACGACGGCGTAAATCCGGTTTTACGGTGTTTTTCGTGTTTCCAGGTTTTAAATCATTAAGTTAGCATATCATATAGATATAGAACATGTGTTTAGTTAATTTTAAAAGTCAAGTTAGAAGGATTAACTTTTGTTTGCGAACAAGTTTAGAATTAACTAAACTATGTTCTAGTGATTACAAGTTTAAACCTTCGAATAAGATAGCTTTATATGTATGAATCGAATGATGTTATGAACATCATTACTACCTTAAGTTCCTTGGATGAACCTACTGGAAAAGAGAAAAATGGATCTAGCTTCAATGGATCCTTGGATGGCTCAAAGTTCTTGAAGCAAAATCATGACACGAAAACAAGTTCAAGTAAGATCATCACTTGAAATAAGATTGTTATAGTTATAGAAATTGAACCAAAGTTTGAATATGATTATTACCTTGTATTAGAATGATAACCTACTGTAAGAAACAAAGATTTCTTGAGATTGGATGATCACCTTACAAGATTGGAAGTGAGCTAGCAAACTTGAAAGTATTCTTGATTTTATGAAACTAGAACTTTTGGAATTTATGAAGAACACTTAGAACTTGAAGATAGAACTTGAGAGAATTCAATTAGATGAAGAAAATTGAAGAATGAAAGTGTTTGTAGGTGTTTTTGGTCGTTGGTGTATGGATTAGATATAAAGGATATGTAATTTTGTTTTCATGTAAATAAGTCATGAATGATTACTCATATTTTTGTAATCTTATGAGATATTTCATGCTAGTTGCCAAATGATGGTTCCCACATGTGTTAGGTGACTCACATGGGCTGCTAAGAGCTGATCATTGGAGTGTATATACCAATAGTACATACATCTAAAAGCTGTGTATTGTACGAGTACGAATACGGGTGCATACGAGTAGAATTGTTGATGAAACTGAACGAGAATGTAATTGTAAGCATTTTTGTTAAGTAGAAGTATTTTGATAAGTGTATTGAAGTCTTTCAAAAGTGTATAAATACATATTAAAACACTACATGTATATACATTTTAACTGAGTCGTTAAGTCATCGTTAGTCGTTACATGTAAGTGTTGTTTTGAAACCTTTAGGTTAACGATCTTGTTAAATGTTGTTAACCCAATGTTTATAATAACAAAAGAGATTTTAAATTATTATATTATCATGATATTATGATGTACGAATATCTCTTAATATGATATATATACATTAAATGTCGTTACAACGATAAACGTTACATATATGTCTCGTTTCAAAATCATTAAGTTAGTAGTCTTATTTTTACATATGTATTTCATTGTTAATACACTTAATAATATATTTACTTATCATTTAACATAATTAACCAAGTGTATCAATATCTTAATATGATTCATATGTACCTAGTAAGACGTTGTTATAACGATAATCGTTATATATATCGTTTTCGAGTTTCTTAAATTAATAGTCTCATTTTTATGTATATAACTCATTGTTAAAATACCTAATGAGATACATACTTAAAATAAAAACATGTTAACTATATATATAACCATATATATGTCATTGTATAGTTTTTACAAGTTTTAACGTTCGTGAATCACCGGTCAACTTGGGTGGTCAATTGTCTATATGAAACATATTTCAATTAATCAAGTCTTAACAAGTTTGATTGCTTAACATGTTGGAAACATTTAATCATGTAAATATCAATCTCAATTAATATATATAAACATGGAAAAGTTCGGGTCACTACAGCGGAAGCTCTTAATAATCACCTGAGAATAAACATGCTTAAAACGTCAACAAAAATGTTGGTGAGTTATAGGTTTAACCTATATATATCAAATCATAATAATAGACCACAAGATTTCATATTTCAATACACAACCCATACATAGAGATAAAAATCATTCATATGGTGAACACCTGGTAACCGACATTAACAAGATGCATATATAAGAATATCCCCATCATTCCGGGACACCCTTCGGATATGATATAAATTTCGAAGTACTAAAGCATCCGGTACTTTGGATGGGGTTTGTTAGGCCCAATAGATCTATCTTTAAGATTCGCGTCAATTAGGGTGTCTGTTCCCTAATTCTTAGATTACCAGACTTAATAAAAAGGGGCATATTCGATTTCGATAATTCAACCATAGAATGTAGTTTCACGTACTTGTGTCTATTTTGTAAATCATTTATAAAACCTGCATGTATTCTCATCCCAAAAATATTAGATTTTAAAAGTGGGACTATAACTCACTTTCACATATTTTTACTTCGTCGGGAAGTAAGACTTGGCCACTGGTTGATTCGCGAACCTATAACAATATATACATATATATCAAAGTATGTTCAAAATATATTTACAACACTTTTAATATATTTTGATGTTTTAAGTTTATTAAGTCAGCTGTCCTCGTTAGTAACCTACAACTAGTTGTCCACAGTTAGATGTACAGAAATAAATCGATAAATATTATCTTGAATCAATCCACGACCCAGTGTATACGTATCTCAGTATTGATCACAACTCAAACTATATATATTTTGGAATCAACCTCAACCCTGTATAGCTAACTCCAACATTCACATATATAGTGTCTATGGTTGTTCCGAAATATATATAGATGTGTCGACATGATAGGTCGAAACATTGTATACGTGTCTATGGTATCTCAAGATTACATAATATACAATACAAGTTGATTAAGTTATGGTTGGAATAGATTTGTTACCAATTTTCACGTAGCTAAAATGAGAAAAATTATCCAATCTTGTTTTACCCATAACTTCTTCATTTTAAATCCGTTTTGAGTGAATCAAATTGCTATGGTTTCATATTGAACTCTATTTTATGAATCTAAACAGAAAAAGTATAGGTTTATAGTCGGAAAAATAAGTTACAAGTCGTTTTTGTAAAGGTAGTCATTTCAGTCGAAAGAACGACGTCTAGATGACCATTTTAGAAAACATACTTCCACTTTGAGTTTAACCATAATTTTTGGATATAGTTTCATGTTCATAATAAAAATCATTTTCTCAGAATAACAACTTTTAAATCAAAGTTTATCATAGTTTTTAATTAACTAACCCAAAACAGCCCGCGGTGTTACTACGACGGCGTAAATTCGGTTTTACGGTGTTTTTCGTGTTTCCAGGTTTTAAATCATTAAGTTAGCATATCATATAGATATAGAACATGTGTTTAGTTGATTTTTAAAAGTCAAGTTAGAAGGATTAACTTTTGTTTGCGAACAAGTTTAGAATTAACTAAACTATGTTCTAGTGATTACAAGTTTAAACCTTCGAATAAGATAGCTTTACATGTATGAATCGAATGATGTTATGAACATCATTACTACCTTAAGTTCCTTGGATAAACCTACTGGAAAATAGAAAAATGGATCTAGCTTCAACGGATCCTTGGATGGCTCGAAGTTCTTGAAGCAGAATCATGACACGAAAACAAGTTCAAGTAAGATCATCACTTGAAATAAGATTGTTATAGTTATAGAAATTGAACCAAAGTTTGAATATGATTATTACCTTGTATTAGAATGATAACCTACTGTAAGAAACAAAGATTTCTTGAGGTTGGATGATCACCTTACAAGATTGGAAGTGAGCTAGCAAACTTGAAAGTATTCTTGATTTTATGTAACTAGAACTTGTAGAATTTATGAAGAACACTTAGAACTTGAAGATAGAACTTGAGAGAGATCAATTAGATGAAGAAAATTGAAGAATGAAAGTGTTTATAGGTGTTTTTGGTCGTTGGTGTATGGATTAGATATAAAGGATATGTAATTTTGTTTTCATGTAAATAAGTCATGAATGATTACTCATATTTTTGTAATTTTATGAGATATTTCATGCTAGTTGCCAAATGATGGTTCCCACATGTGTTAGGTGACTCACATGGGCTGCTAAGAGCTGATCATTGGAGTGTATATACCAATAGTACATACATCTAAAAGCTGTGTATTGTACGAGTACGAATACGGGTGCATACGAGTAGAATTGTTGATGAAACTGAACGAGGATGTAATTGTAAGAATTTTTGTTAAGTAGAAGTATTTTGATAAGTGTATTGAAGTCTTTAAAAAGTGTATAAATACATATTAAAACACTACATGTATATACATTTTAACTGAGTCGTTAAGTCATCGTTAGTCGTTACATGTAAGTGTTGTTTTGAAACCTTTAGGTTAACGA
Source organism: Rutidosis leptorrhynchoides (assembly GCF_046630445.1). Lineage (NCBI taxonomy): Eukaryota > Viridiplantae > Streptophyta > Magnoliopsida > Asterales > Asteraceae > Rutidosis > Rutidosis leptorrhynchoides. The sequence goes on from NC_092333.1 coordinate 28,426,808, forward strand.
TCTTGTTAAATGTTGTTAACCCAATGTTTATAATATCAAATGAGATTTTAAATTATTATATTATCATGATATTATGATATATTAATATATCTTAATATGATATATATTCATTTAAATGTCGTTACAACGATAATCGTTACATATATGTCTCGTTTCGAAATCCTTAAGTTAGTAGTCTTGTTTATATGTATGTAACTCATTGTTAATATACTTATGGAGATACTTACTTATAATAATCTCATGTTAACCATATGTACATCCATATATATATCGTCATGTCGTTTTTACAAGTTTTAACGTTCGTGAATCGCCGGTCAACTTGGGTGGTCAATTGTCTATATGAAACATATTTCAATTAATCAAGTCTTAACAAGTTTAATTGCTTAACATGTTGGAAACATTTAATCATGTAAATATCAATCTCAATTAATATATATAAACATGGAAAAGTTCGGGTCACTACAGTACCTACCCGTTAAATAAATTTCGTCCCGAAATTTTAAGCTGTTGAAGGTGTTGACGAATCTTCTGGAAGTAGATGCGGGTATTTCTTCTTCATCTGATCTTCACGCTCCCAGGTGAACTCGGGAACTCTACGAGCATTCCATCGAACCTTAACAATTGGTATCTTGTTTTGCTTAAGTCTTTTAACCTCACGATCCATTATTTCGACGGGTTCTTCGATGAATTGGAGTTTTTCGTTGATTTGGATTTCATCTAACGGAATAGTGAGATCTTCTTTAGCAAAACATTTCTTTAAATTCGAGACGTGGAAAGTGTTATGTACAGCCGCGAGTTGTTGAGGTAACTCAAGTTGGTAAGCTACTGGTCCGACACGATCAATAATCTTGAATGGTCCAATATACCTTGGATTTAATTTCCCTCGTTTACCAAATCGAACAACGCCTTTCCAAGGTGCAACTTTAAGCATGACCATCTCTCCAATTTCAAATTCTATATCTTTTCTTTTAATGTCAGCGTAGCTCTTTTGTCGACTTTGGGCGGTTTTCAACCGTTGTTGAATTTGGATGATCTTCTCGGTAGTTTCTTGTATAATCTCCGGACCCGTAATCTGTCTATCCCCCACTTCACTCCAACAAATTGGAGACCTGCACTTTCTACCATAAAGTACTTCAAACGGCGCCATCTCAATGCTTGAATGGTAGCTGTTGTTGTAGGAAAATTCTGCTAACGGTAGATGTCGATCCCAACTGTTTCCGAAATCAATAACACATGCTCATAGCATGTCTTCAAGCGTTTGTATTGTCCTTTCGCTCTGCCCATCAGTTTGTGGATGATAGGCAGTACTCATGTCTAGACGAGTTCCTAATGCTTGCTGTAATGTCTGCCAGAATCTTGAAATAAATCTGCCATCCCTATCAGAGATAATAGAGATTGGTATTCCATGTCTGGAGACGACTTCCTTCAAATACAGTCGTGCTAACTTCTCCATCTTGTCATCTTCTCTTATTGGCAGGAAGTGTGCTGACTTGGTGAGACGATCAACTATTACCCAAATAGTATCAAAACCACTTGCAGTCCTTGGCAATTTAGTGATGAAATCCATGGTAATGTTTTCCCATTTCCATTCCGGGATTTCGGGTTGTTGAAGTAGACCTGATGGTTTCTGATGCTCAGCTTTGACCTTAGAACACGTCAAACATTCTCCTACGTATTTAGCAACATCGGCTTTCATACCCGGCCACCAAAAATGTTTCTTGAGATCCTTGTACATCTTCCCCGTTCCAGGATGTATTGAGTATCTGGTTTTATGAGCTTCTCTAAGTACCATTTCTCTCATATCTCCAAATTTTGGTACCCAAATCCTTTCAGCCCTATACCGGGTTCCGTCTTCCTGAATATTAAGATGCTTCTCCGATCCTTTGGGTATTTCATCCTTTAAATTTCCCTCTTTTAAAACTCCTTGTTGCGCCTCCTTTATTTGAGTAGTAAGGTTATTATGAATCATTATATTCATAGATTTTACTCGAATGGGTTCTCTGTCCTTCCTGCTCAAGGCATCGGCTACCACATTTGCTTTCCCCGGGTGGTAACGAATCTCAAAGTCGTAATCATTCAATAATTCAATCCACCTACGCTGCCTCATATTCAGTTGTTTCTGATTAAATATGTGTTGAAGACTTTTGTGGTCGGTATATATAATACTTTTGACCCCATATAAGTAGTGCCTCCAAGTCTTTAATGCAAACACAACCGCGCCTAATTCCAAATCATGCGTCGTATAATTTTGTTCGTGAATCTTCAATTGTCTAGACGCATAAGCAATCACCTTCGTTCGTTGCATTAATACACAACCGAGTCCTTGCTTTGATGCGTCACAATAAATCACAAAATCATCATTCCCTTCAGGCAATGACAATATAGGTGCCGTAGTTAGCTTTTTCTTCAATAACTGAAACGCTTTCTCTTGTTCATCATTCCATTCAAATTTCTTCCCTTTATGCGTTAATGCAGTCAAGGGTTTTGCTATTCTGGAAAAGTCTTGGATGAACCTTCTGTAATAACCAGCTAGTCCTAAAAACTGGCGTATGTGTTTCGGAGTTTTCGGGGTTTCCCACTTTTCAACAGTTTCTATCTTTGCCGGATCCACCTTAATACCTTCTTTGTTCACTATGTGACCGAGGAATTGAACTTCTTCTAACCAAAATGCACACTTTGAAAACTTAGCGTACAGTTTTTCCTTCCTCAATACTTCTAACACCTTTCTCAAATGTTCACCGTGTTCTTGGTCATTCTTTGAGTAAATAAGTATGTCATCAATGAAAACAATGACAAACTTGTCAAGGTATGGTCCACACACTCGGTTCATAAGGTCCATGAACATAGCTGGTGCATTAGTTAAACCAAACGGCATGACCATAAACTCGTAATGACCGTAACGTGTTCTGAAAGCAGTCTTTGGAATATCATCTTCTTTCACCCGCATTTGATGATACCCGGAACGTAAGTCAATCTTTGAATAAACAGACGAGCCTTGTAGTTGATCAAATAAGTCGTCGATTCTCGGTAGTGGGTAGCGGTTCTTGATGGTAAGTTTGTTCAACTCTCGGTACTCGATACACAACCTGAATGTACCATCTTTCTTCTTGACAAACAAAACAGGAGCTCCCCACGGTGATGTGCTTGGTCGAATGAAACCACGCTCTAAAAGTTCTTGTAATTGGCTTTGCAGTTCTTTCATCTCACTGGGTGCGAGTCTGTAAGGAGCACGAGCTATTGGTGCAGCTCCTGGTACAAGATCTATTTGAAATTCAACGGATCGATGTGGGGGTAATCCCGGTAATTCTTTCGGAAATACATCGGGAAATTCTTTTGCAATGGGAACATCATTGATGCTCTTTTCTTCAGTTTGTACTTTCTCGACGTGTGCTAGAACAGCATAGCAACCTTTTCTTATTAGTTTTTGTGCCTTCAAATTACTAATAAGATGTAGCTTCGTGTTGCCCTTTTCTCCGTACACCATTAAGGGTTTTCCTTTTTCTCGTATAATGTGAATTGCATTTTTGTAACAAACGATCTCTGCTTTCACTTCTTTCAACCAGTCCATACCGATTATCACATCAAAACTCCCTAACTCTACTGGTATCAAATCAATCTTAAATGTTTCGCTAATCAGTTTAATTTCTCGATTCCGACATATATTATCTGCTGAAATTAATTTACCATTTGCTAATTCGAGTAAAAATTTACTATCCAAAGGCGTCAATGGACAACTTAATTTAGCACAAAAATCTCTACTCATATAGCTTCTATCCGCACCCGAATCAAATAAAACGTAAGCAGATTTATTGTCAATAAGAAACGTACCCGTAACAAGCTCCGGGTCTTCCTGTACCTCTGCCACATTAATATTGAAAACTCTTCCACGGCCTTGTCCATTCGTGTTCTCTTGGTTCGGGCAATTTCTAATAATGTGGCCCGGTTTTCCACATTTATAACAAACTACATTGGCATAACTTGCTCCGACACTACTTGCTCCGCCATTACTCGTTCCGACACCATTTGTTCCTTTCGTTCTATTAACCCCTGGTCCGTAGACCTCACACTTCGCCGCGCTATGACCATTTCTTTTACACTTGTTGCAAAATTTGGTGCAGAACCCCGAGTGATACTTTTCACACCTTTGGCATAGCTGCTTCTGATTGTTGTTGTTGTTGCGGTTATTATTGTTGTTGGGATGATTGTTGTAGTTGCTGTTGTTGTTGTTGTTGTTGTTGTTGGGCCGTTTGTTGTAGTTGCGATTGATGTTGCGATTGTTGGGATAATTGTTGCGATTATTGTTGTAATTGCTGTTGTTGTTGTATTGGTGATTCTTATCACCGTTTTCCTCCCACTTTATTTTGACTTGCTTCACATTGGCCTCTTCAGCAGTCTGTTCTTTAATTCTTTCTTCAATCTGGTTCACTAGCTTGTGAGCCATTCTACATGCCTGCTGTATGGAGGCGGGCTCGTGTGAACTTATATCTTCTTGGATTCTTTCCGGTAATCCTTTCACAAACGCGTCGATCTTCTCTTCCTCATCTTCGAATGCTCCCGGACACAATAGGCACAATTCTGTGAATCGTCTTTCGTACGTGGTAATATCAAATCCTTGGGTTCGTAACCCTCTAAGTTCTGTCTTGAGCTTATTGACCTCGGTTCTGGGACGGTACTTCTCGTTCATCAAGTGCTTGAATGCTGACCACGGTAGTGCGTACGCATCGTCTTGTCCCACTTGCTCTAGATAGGTATTCCACCATGTTAACGCAGAACCTGTGAAGGTATGCGTAGCGTACTTCACTTTGTCCTCTTCAGTACACTTACTTATGGCAAACACCGATTCGACCTTCTCGGTCCACCGTTTCAATCCGATCGGTCCTTCGGTTCCATCAAATTCCAAAGGTTTGCAGGCAGTGAATTCTTTGTAGGTGCATCCTACACGATTTCCTGTACTGCTAGATCCAAGGTTATTGTTGGTATGTAGCGCAGCCTGTACTGCGGCTATGTTTGAAGCTAGAAAAGTACGGAATTCCTCTTCATTCATATTCACGGTGTGTCGAGTAGTCGGTGCCATTGCCTTCAAAATAGTCAAATGGAACACGTTAATCATACAGAATATTAAGAGTAGCTAATAGTATTTCGTAGCATAATATGAACTCATTTATAAAAGCTTTTTCTTCATATTAGCGTTTTATAAGTTTAAATTCGGGTAGTACCTACCCGTTAAGTTCATACTTAGTAGCTAATATACAATTCAACTACTACAATTCTATATGAAAAACTGATTATAATAATATTTCGCGTTCAAACTTTTATACAATATTTTACAAACTTACAATACCGCTTATTTTACATAAAGCATGAAATATAGCACACAATAACTTTGATACAAGATAGTTGTGAAGATAATTCTAGCTAGTACACAAGTCGTTCAGCAAAGGCAATAAAGACACGTAATTCATACGTCCAGAAACAAGTCATGCATTCTGGTTTTACTAGGACTACTTCCCATCCTTGGTCTTGTGGAACATAACCGTTATGGCCGTTGATAAGACAGCGTGTTGTAACATCGTCAAAGGGACGAGGGTTACGTAATGTCCAACAGTCCCGTAACAATCTAAAAACCTCATTTCTTACCCCAATTACCGACTCCGTCACTTGTGGAAACGTTTTGTTTAATAGTTGTAGCCCGATGTTCTTGTTCTCACTTTGGTGAGAAGCGAACATTACTAATCCGTAAGCATAACATGCTTCTTTATGTTGCATGTTAGCCGCTTTTTCTAAATCACGAAGTCCAATATTCGGATATATTGAGTCAAAATAATTTCTTAACCCGTTGCGTAAAATAGCATTTGGGTTCCCCGCAATATATGCGTCAAAGTAAACACATCGTAACTTATGGGTTTCCCAATGTGATATCCCCCATCTTTCAAATGAAAGTCTCTTATAAACCAAGACATTCTTGGAACGTTCTTCGAATGTCTTACAAACTGATCTCGCCTTAAATAGTTGTGCCGAGGAATTCTGACCGACTCTAGACAAGATTTCATCAATCATGTCTCCGGGTAGGTCTCTTAAAATATTAGGTTGTCTATCCATTTTGTGTTTTTAAACTGTAAAATAGACAAGAGTTAGATTCATAAAAAAATACTTATTAATACAAGCAATTTTTACATATATCATAAAGCATAAGCACACTATATTACATATATTACACCACACGAATACAACTATCTTATTCCGACTCGCTCGTTTCTTCTTCTTCGGTTTTGGTTCGTTTTACCAAGTTTCTAGGGATATATGATGTTCCCCTAATACGAGCCGTAATTTTCCACATTGGTTTAGAAAAACCTGGTGGTTTAGAGGTTCCCGGGTCATTGTTACAACTTAAGGACTTCGGGGGTTGACTATACATATAAAGTTCATCGAGGTTGGAATTAGATTTCTCTATTTTTATGCCCTTTCCCTTATTATTTTCTTTTGCCTTTTTAAATTCAGTTGGGGTAATTTCTATAACATCATCGGAATTCTCGTCGGAATCCGATTCATCGGAGAATTGGTAATCCTCCCAATATTTTGCTTCCTTGGCGGGAACATCATTGACCATAATTAACCTTGGTAGGTTGGTTGAGGATTTTCTTTTACTTAACCGTTTTATTATTTCCCCCACCGGTTCTATTTCTTCATCCGGTTCCGATTCTTCTTCCGGTTCCGATTCTTCTTCCGGTTCCGACTCTTCTTCCGGTTCCTCTTCGGGAACTTGTGAATCAGTCCACGAATCATTCCAATTTACATTTGACTCTTCATTATTATTAGGTGAGTCAATGGGACTTGTTCTAGAGGTAGACATCTATCACATAATATCAAACGCGTTAAGAGATTAATATATCACATAATATTCACATGTTAAAAATATATAGTTTCCAACAAAATTTGTTAAGCAATCATTTTTCAAGTAAACACGGTCGAAGTCCAGACTCACTAATGCATCCTAACAAACTCGATAAGACACACTAATGCAAAATTCTGGTTCTCTAAGACCAACGCTCGGATACCAACTGAAATGTCCCGTTCTTATTGATTAAAAACGTTCCATATTAATTGATTTCGTTGCGAGGTTTTGACCTCTATATGAGACGTTTTTCAAAGACTGCATTCATTTTAAAACAAACCATAACCTTTATTTCATCAATAACGGTTTAAAAAGCTTTACGTAGATTATCAAATAATGATAATCTAAAACATCCTGTTTACACACGACCATTACATAATGGTTTACAATACAAATATGTTACAACAAAATAAGTTTCTTGAATGCAGTTTTTACACAATATCATACAAGCATGGACTCCAAATCTCGTCCTTATTTAAGTATGCGACAGCGGAAGCTCTTAATAATCACCTGAGAATAAACATGCTTAAAACGTCAACAAAAATGTTGGTGAGTTATAGGTTTAACCTATATATATCAAATCATAATAATAGACCACAAGATTTCATATTTCAATACACATCCCATACATAGAGATAAAAATCATTCATATGGTGAACACCTGGTAACCGACATTAACAAGATGCATATATAAGAATATCCCCATCATTCCGGGACACCCTTCGGATATGATATAAATTTCGAAGTACTAAAGCATCCAGTACTTTGGATGGGGTTTGTTAGGCCCAATAGATCTATCTTTAAGATTCGCGTCAATTAGGGTGTCTGTTCCCTAATTCTTAGATTACCAGACTTAATAAAAAGGGGCATATTCGATTTCGATAATTCAACCATAGAATGTAGTTTCACGTACTTGTGTCTATTTTGTAAATCATTTATAAAACCTGCATGTATTCTCATCCCAAAAATATTAGATTTTAAAAGTGGGACTATAACTCACTTTCACAGATTTTTACTTCGTCGGGAAGTAAGACTTGGCCACTGGTTGATTCACGAACCTATAACAATATATACATATATATCAAAGTATGTTCAAAATATATTTACAACACTTTTAATATATTTTGATGTTTTAAGTTTATTAAGTCAGCTGTCCTCGTTAGTAACCTACAACTAGTTGTCCACAGTTAGATGTACAGAAATAAATCGATAAATATTATCTTGAATCAATCCACGACCCAGTGTATACGTATCTCAGTATTGATCACAACTCAAACTATATATATTTTGGAATCAACCTCAACCCTGTATAGCTAACTCCAACATTCACATATAGAGTGTCTATGGTTGTTCCGAAATATATATAGATGTGTCGACATGATAGGTCGAAACATTGTATACGTGTCTATGGTATCTCAAGATTACATAATATACAATACAAGTTGATTAAGTTATGGTTGGAATAGATTTGTTACCAATTTTCACGTAGCTAAAATGAGAAAAATTATCCAATCTTGTTTTACCCATAACTTCTTCATTTTAAATCCGTTTTGAGTGAATAAAATTGCTATGGTTTCATATTGAACTCTATTTTATGAATCTAAACAGAAAAAGTATAGGTTTATAGTCGGAAAAATAAGTTACAAGTCGTTTTTGTAAAGGTAGTCATTTCAGTCGAAAGAACGACGTCTAGATGACCATTTTAGAAAACATACTTCCACTTTGAGTTTAACCATAATTTTTGGATATAGTTTCATGTTCATAATAAAAATCATTTTCTCAGAATAACAACTTTTAAATCAAAGTTTATCATAGTTTTTAATTAACTAACCCAAAACAGCCCGCGGTGTTACTACGACGGCGTAAATCCGGTTTTACGGTGTTTTTCGTGTTTCCAGGTTTTAAATCATTAAGTTAGCATATCATATAGATATAGAACATGTGTTTAGTTGATTTTTAAAAGTCAAGTTAGAAGGATTAACTTTTGTTTGCGAACAAGTTTAGAATTAACTAAACTATGTTCTAGTGATTACAAGTTTAAACCTTCGAATAAGATAGCTTTACATGTATGAATCGAATGATGTTATGAACATCATTACTACCTTAAGTTCCTTGGATAAACCTACTGGAAAAGAGAAAAATGGATCTAGCTTCAATGGATCCTTGGATGGCTCGAAGTTCTTGAAGCAGAATCATGACACGAAAACAAGTTCAAGTAAGATCATCACTTGAAATAAGATTGTTATAGTTATAGAAATTGAACCAAAGTTTGAATATGATTATTACCTTGTATTAGAATGATAACCTACTGTAATAAACAAAGATTTCTTGAGGTTGGATGATCACCTTACAAGATTGGAAGTGAGCTAGCAAACTTGAAAGTATTCTTGATTTTATGTAACTAGAACTTGTAGAATTTATGAAGAACACTTAGAACTTGAAGATAGAACTTGAGAGAGATCAATTAGATGAAGAAAATTGAAGAATGAAAGTGTTTGTAGGTATTTTTGGTCGTTGGTGTATGGATTAGATATAAAGGATATGTAATTTTGTTTTCATGTAAATAAGTCATGAATGATTACTCATATTTTTGTAATTTTATGAGATATTTCATGCTAGTTGCCAAATGATGGTTCCCACATGTGTTAGGTGACTCACATGGGCTGCTAAGAGCTGATCATTGGAGTGTATATACCAATAGTACATACATCTAAAAGCTGTGTATTGTACGAGTACGAATACGGGTGCATACGAGTAGAATTGTTGATGAAACTGAACGAGGATGTAATTGTAAGCATTTTTGTTAAGTAGAAGTATTTTGATAAGTGTATTGAAGTCTTTAAAAAGTGTATAAATACATATTAAAACACTACATGTATATACATTTTAACTGAGTCGTTAAGTCATCGTTAGTCGTTACATGTAAGTGTTGTTTTGAAACCTTTAGGTTAACGATCTTGTTAAATGTTGTTAACCCAATGTTTATAATATAAAATGAGATTTTAAATTATTATATTATCATGATATTATGATATATTAATATATCTTAATATGATATATATTCATTTAAATGTCGTTACAACGATAATCGTTACATATATGTCTCGTTTCGAAATCCTTAAGTTAGTAGTCTTGTTTATATGTATGTAACTCATTGTTAATATACTTATGGAGATACTTACTTATCATAATCTCATGTTAACCATATGTATATCCATATATATATCGTCATGTCGTTTTTACAAGTTTTAACGTTCGTGAATCGCCGGTCAACTTGGGTGGTCAATTGTCTATATGAAACATATTTCAATTAATCAAGTCTTAACAAGTTTAATTGCTTAACATGTTGGAAACATTTAATCATGTAAATATCAATCTCAATTAATATATATAAACATGAAAAAGTTCGGGTCACTACAGCAAGCATAACCTTGCGTCCACATCAGTGAGTCAAGAACACCAAATATTTATGCATTTTTAAAAAAAAAAAAACACAACTAAAATATTATAATGCAGCAATTTACCTTCTCAATTGGTTTTCTATATCCAGGTGAAGTAAACGGGGACCTTAATGCACGCGTGGGTCGTCTTTCTCTTATTCCACGTCGTATTTGCATGGGAGAAGGGTTGACAATCTCATTGTCAGAGAAAGATTTCTCATAATATGTATCGTCCTAAACAAATAACAAATAAAAAACAAAAATTATATAAATTCATTGAGAACAAATATTCAAATGCAAAAAATAAAAATAATTAATAAATTTTAATATACCGGATACTCTTGCTCTGGAAAAGGGTTTTCTTCGTATTTCGACAATTTCCTTTTACATTCACTTAATTCATTTTCAACTTTGTCCAACCGCTCTTTAAATTCTTTTTCAGTTTTGGATACCCGCTCGGTCAACAACGCTACCACACGATGTAATTCTTGTACCTCGGTATTTTGATGTGTTGGTGTCTGTGTCTGTGTCTGTGTCTGTGTCTCCTCTACAGTTTCTGGAATTATTGGGGTTTCTTCTTGCTGGATCTCCTGTTCAACTAAAGTTTCAAGAAATAACGCGTCACTATCAATCCACCATTGACACTCCTTCTCTGTATCAGTGGGGAAGAGACCACGTATAGGTCTCTTGTTCTTGGGACAATCATCCTGCATAATCAAACACGACTTTATACACAAGATAACAAAAAATACTTGGAACTAATCTGGTCAAACAGACGCAAGGACGCAAACAACTCTTTGCGTCTCCATAGTAGCACGTACGCAAAGACGCAAGTACAACCTTGCAACCACGCTTACCAAAGACGCAAGGACGCAGGAAGGGTCTTGCGTCCTTGCCATTTCCTCTCTGTTTCAACAGTCATTTACCAGTCATTGGTAATTCCAAATATTAAAGCCCACTGACCTGAATATCTAAGAGTTTAATGTAATCTGAGATTCCAAAAGTCTCCGCTGTTGTACGCTTCCAAAAAAGAGCCCTCGGTACTCCATTCTTGTCCGTTTTTGTAGCAAAGGATTTAATGGTACGACGGTAAGCCTCGAGGATCCAAATCTACAAATCATTTTTGTTTAAACAATATCAATATATATATATATATATATATATATATATATATATATATATATATATATATATATATATATATATATATATATATATATATATATATATATATATATATATATATATATATATATATATATTATCTTTAAATAATAAAACTATTTGAAATCAAACATGTCATTACCTTAAATGCCCACATAAATCCCACCAAAGTGTACGCCTTGCCGCTCTCTAATTGGCTTTCCTAAACAACAAACCCTTCACTAACTGCTTCGTAAGTCGGTTCCCATATACGAGACCCCCATGGGTACTTATTAACACTTGAAAAATCTTCAACTAAATATAAGAACTTCTTGTTCACCACATGGGCAGATTGTTTACCCATAAAAGCTCTCTCTACAACTAATATGATTGCTAGTCGAACCACATCATCGTCTGAAACACCAACTCGACTACTTTTTAGAAGCTTCTTTTCAATATCACCAATCAAAATGTTTGTGCTCTCTTTAATGGACGGAAATAAACGTTGTCTAATTGGAGCCGTCTCTTTTTCGTAATTTTTAGGGATGTAATGTGCCATATCCGTACGGGTACCAAACAAAAACCCCGTTACTAGACAAAATTCACGGCGACCAAATCTAATAGAAAAATTAGGCTTAAATCTAAACCATATGTCATCTTGCTCCTCGGGGTACTTATCATCATCAATACCTTCCGGCCGTTCAGTTTTACGTTGGAGCATTGCATGTACAAGTCCGGGATCGTTTCCCATGTATTCAAGATCTAACCATACACCAAAACACGTTTGTTTAAATATTTTTATTTGATTTTCGGTCATTACTTTCTTCACATCACCTATAATACTTATTTTATTCTTCATCGTCAGTTTACCTTCAACCCATCCCTGTAAAATTAGCAATAAGAACATCAGCATATGATACGCAAATAAGCAAAATTGGTCTTGCGTCCTTTACTACCGGTACGCAAGGTCGCAAGTATGGTCTTGCGACTTGATTGTGTCCGGAACGCAAGGACGCAAAATGTCATAACCCGTCCTTAACCATAAGAACGTGTTAGATAACGTATGATTTCATTGCGAGGTATTGACCTCTATATGCGACATTTTTAAAAGAACAACTGCATATATTTTACATTACAAACCATAATTCTTATTTTGATACAAGCTTTAGACAAAATAAAGATGATTATCGTTTAACGATAATCTTAGACTTACAAACTTTACATGTGATGATAACAATACGATTTCTAGCATATTTTACATTACAAATCCTCCGATATGCAGTTTTATTTTTGACACAAATATGCATACTCAAGATCTTGTTTAAATTCAACATGTTGCAGCGGAAGCTTCTAATTATCACCTGAGAATAGACATGTTTAAAACGTCAACATAAAGTTGGTGAGATATAGGTTTAATGCCGGCAGCAATATATATATAGACCACAAGATTTCATATATAAACATTTTAATAAAAATATTCTAAGTGGTTGAGCACTTGGTAACCATACTTAACATTTAATCACGTCGCATATTCCCTTTATTATGAAATCTTACTACACCGTACCAAGTGTAGTCACGAAACGAAGTACTGTGCAACCGTTGAATACTGGTCGTCCATTCCGGTTGGGGTTGTCAGGCCCGATAGATCTATCAACAGGATTCGCGTTTACAATACCGCTGTAAATAACAGTTACCAAGCTACAGGGAAGTATGTCAGTGGTACAACTCAACGTAGAATATATTTTTCAGTTACTTGTGTCCATAACGTAAAACATAAAATACATGTATTCTCATCCCGAAATACTTAGAGTTTAAAAATGGGACTATATACTCACTTTTGTCTTGAAGATATGTAATTTCGACTTGGTCTCCGGTTGATATCACGAACCTATCCATATATAATATATCAATACCTTTTCTTTTTAAACAAACGTCACATATATATACTTGTTATACTTTTAATACTTTGAATAATTCCTTAGTCCGTAGTTAGCAGTTCGTTGTTAGTAATTCAATTTTAATGGTTCATTTTTAGATGTTTAATATACCCGCAATGAAATAAATAAAACCCCCAACGAAATAAATAAAACCCCATCGTATATGTATTGGTCGAGATTAATCTTGACCCACGGTACCGGTGTTGTCAAATGACGTGTTGCGTACATAAAGTACCGGTGTTGTCAAATGACGTGTTGCGTACAATCATGGGATCTTATGATTAATCTTCTCGTGTTGTTTACGGGTGATCCTGAACCATATAAAATTGAATTATAAGTGCATATATATAAAATATCATGTTATCTTAGAAAGATGTGATTTTATTTAATTTTTCCCAATTAATCCCGAAGTTAAACTAGTCTTGGATAACCAATTTTGTTTCGGTCATAGTTTCTTCGTTACAACTCCGTTTTCGTTGATTCAACTTGCCATCTCCTTGGATCGAGTCCCTCTTTAAGACTATGAACTGTAAATACCTTAGTTTGTATTCAAAATCACACGGCATAGGTGAAACTTTAGTGAAACTTATGAAGTTAAACATTTTCCTTTATGTAAACAACCTTAAATGGTTATTTTTCTAAAAATACTTATACTTTGAATTAAATCATGAAATTTTTATGTGTTATCATATTCATAGTAAAAATCATTTTTCCAGAACATAAACCTCCAATTCAAAGTTTAAGATGGTTTTTAATTATCCAACCCAAAACAGTCCCCGGTGACACTCCGACGTCGTAAAAACAGTTTTTAAGATATTCTTTGAAAAACCAAGTTATACCTTGTTAAATTAGCATATATTTAAGTTATATTACAGGTCTTGAAGTATTTTAAAAGTTAAGTTAGAAGGATCTATTTAGTTTGCAAACAAGTTTGAAAACTTTCAAACTATGTTCTTGTTGTTAAAATTGTATACCACAAAATATGATAGCTATATATATATGAATCGAATAAGGTTATAAACATAGATTCTACCTCAAGTTCCTTGGACAAGGTTGCTGTAAAAGAAGAGTAAAAACCTAGAACCAAAAGGGTGATGGAATTGGATGAAAGATTGGAAGTAAGTTTGTGTTCTTGGAAGGATTTCTTGAAGTGTTTTTGTAAGGTTTTCTTATGAGATTTAAGTGTTGTTTTTGAAGCTAAATGATGGAGAAAATGCTTGGAGATGATCAAGTATAAAGTTAAGAGTATTTTGAGAGAGAAATGGAAGTGTAAGTATGAGAAAATGGGGTGAAGAAATGGTGTGCATGCATAAAAACGTTTTTAGGTTATAAAGGAAAAAAAGATACCTAACTTTGTTTTCTTGTTAAATAATTCATGCTACTTGACAAATGGTTGGTTCCACATGTTTCTTAATCATTTAAGGCTGCTAAGGAGCAGATTTTTATTGGTATATACCAATAGTAAATACATCTAGAAGCTGCGTATGATACGGGTACATATACCCTAGGTATACGTATAGAAATCTTTGAGAAAACGGAACGAGGATTCAAATATAGCTATCTTTTGTAAATATACTTATATTGTTTTATGTATTTAAGTCTTTAAAAGTGATTAAATACATTACTTATACGATATATGTATAAACATTATAGGTCATAAGTATTTAAGTCAAATAACGTTACGTATGGTTATCGTTTTGAAAACTTAAGTTAGTAGTTTCAAAATATACTTATAACTTATTGTTATTAATACAAAATGAGATATTAAAACATTCTTAGATCATGTTAAATATGTATATATACATATATATATACACAAACGTATAATTATCATATATTGTATAGTTCGTGATATCATCGGTCAAACTAGACGGTCAAACGTTGTGTAAAACTCTTTTCGAAAACATAAGTCTCAACAATTTGGATTGCTTATCATGTTGGTAAGGTTTAATTTATATAAATATTAATCTTATAAGTATAGAACGATCGAAAAAGTGTGGGTCATTACAGTACCTACCCGTTAAATAAATTTCGTCCCGAAATTTTAAAATTGTACCTATTTTGCGTCATCGGGAAACAAGTGTGGATACTTTTGTTTCATTTGATCCTCTCGTTCCCAAGTAAACTCAGGACCTCTTCGAGCATTCCAACGAACCTTAACGATCGGTATGTTGCTCTGCTTGAGCCGTTTAACTTCACGATCCATGATTTCGATTGGTTTTTCGATGAATTGTAGTTTCTCGTCGACATGGATTTCTTCAAGAGGAATGGTGAGGTCTTCCTTTGCAAGACACTTCTTAAGGTTTGAGACGTGAAAAGTATTATGTACTCCGGCGAGTTGTTGCGGTAACTCGAGTCGATAAGCTACCGGTCCAATGCGTTCGATGATCTTGAACGGGCCTACGTACCTTGGGTTCAGTTTACCCCTTTTGCCAAAACGTATTACACCTTTCCATGGTGATACCTTTAACATAACCATGTCAGCGATCTGAAACTCTAATGGTTTCCTTCGAACATCAGCGTAGCTCTTTTGGCGACTACGGGCTGTTTTCAATCTCTCCTTAATTTGTACTATCTTTTCAGTAGTTTCATGTATGATCTCGGGACCAGTTAATTGTCGATCTCCTACTTCATTCCAGCAAATAGGAGATCTACACTTCCTTCCGTACAATGCTTCGAATGGCGCAGCTTTAATGCTCGCATGATAACTATTATTATACGAGAATTCTGCTAATGGTAGATATTTATCCCATCCGTTTCCAAAATCGATCACACATGCCCTGAGCATGTCTTCAAGAGTCTGAATCGTTCTTTCACTCTGCCCGTCGGTTTGCGGATGATACGCGGTACTCATATCCAAACGAGTTCCTAGGGCCTCCTGTAGTGATTGCCAGAACTTTGATGTAAATCTACTATCACGATCGGATATAATGGAAATAGGTATTCCATGCCTTGAAACAATTTCCTTTATATACAATCGTAATAGTTTCTCCATTCTATCCGTTTCCTTTATAGGCAAGAAATGTGCAGACTTGGTGAGACGATCAACAATCACCCAAATGGTGTCGTATCCCCAGGCAGTCTTTGGTAACTTCGTGATGAAATCCATGGTAATACCATCCCATTTCCATTCTGGGATTTCTGGTTGTTGAAGTAACCCTGACGGCTTCTGGTGTTCTGCTTTGACCTTGGAACAAGTTAAACACTCCTCAACATATGTTGCAACGTCTGTCTTTAAGTTAGGCCACCAATAATGCGTCTTAAGATCTTGATACATCTTTCCGACTCCAGGATGTATTGAGTATCTTGTCTTATGTGCCTCGTTCAATATCAACTTCCTTAATCCACCCAACTTCGGTACCCAAATACGGTTTGCAAAATATCGAATTCCATCTTCCCGTATAACGAGTTGCTTCTCATACTTCTTCATTATTTCATTTCCTATATTTTCTTTAGTAAGTGCTTCTCGTTGAACTTCTTTGATTTGTGAGTTGAGATTCATGCGAATTTTTATGTTCATCGCTCGTACTCGAATTGGTTCTCGTTCCTTTCTGCTTAGAGCGTCGGCCACCACGTTCGCTTTCCCGGGATGATAACGAATTTCACAATCATAGTCATTTATTAACTCAACCCACCTACGTTGCCTCATGTTCAGCTGTTTTTGATCGAAAATATGTTGAAGGCTTTTATGATCAGTAAACACAGTGCATTTAACCCCATACAAGTAGTGTCTCCATATCTTCAATGCAAACACAACTGCTCCCAATTCTAGATCATGCGTCGTATAATTCCGCTCGTGAATCTTTAATTGTCGGGATGCGTATGCAATAACTTTCTTCCATTGCATAAGAACGCAACCAAAACCTTGTCGCGAAGCGTCACAATATATTTCGAAATCATCGTTCCCTTCTGGTAACGATAAAATAGGCGCCGTAGTCAACTTCTTTTTCAGTAATTGAAATGCACTCTCCTGCTCAGAAGTCCATTCATATTTCTTCCCTTTTTGCGTTAACGCTGTTAACGGCTTAGCTATTCGGGAAAAATCTTGAATAAACCTTCTATAATAACCGGCTAAACCCAAAAATTGGCGTATCTGCATTGGTGTCTTAGGAGTCTCCCATTTTTCAATGGCTTCAATTTTTGCTGGATCAACCTGAATTCCTTTGCTACTAACAACGTGGCCAAGAAATTGCACTTCTTTCAACCAGAAAGCACATTTAGAAAATTTAGCATATAGCTGTTCTTTTCTTAACAACTCTAATATCAACCTTAAATGCTGCTCATGCTCTTGCTCACTCTTGGAATAGATAAGAATATCATCAATGAAAACGATAACAAACTTATCTAGATATGGACTACAAACTCGATTCATGAGGTCCATGAATACAGCTGGCGCATTCGTCAATCCAAACGGCATGACCAAAAATTCGTAATGACCGTAGCGTGTCCGAAAAGCAGTTTTCGGTATATCTTCTTCTTTGACACGTAATTGATGATAGCCCGATCTTAGGTCAATTTTCGAGTACACACATGATCCTTGGAGTTGATCAAATAAGTCGTCAATTCTCGGTAGTGGATACCGATTCTTGATAGTTAACTTATTTAATTCACGATAATCTATACACATTCGGAAAGATCCGTCTTTCTTCTTGACGAATAAAATTGGAGCTCCCCACGGTGAAGTACTTGGTCGTATGAATCCACGATCCAGTAATTCTTTTAACTGACTCTGAAGTTCTTTTAACTCGGACGGTGCAAGTCTATATGGAGCACGGGCAACTGGTGCAGCTCCTGGTACTAAATCTATTTGAAATTCTACAGATCTAAATGGAGGTAATCCCGGCAACTCTTCCGGAAAAACTTCAGGAAAATCTCTTGCCACAGGCACGTCGTTGATGCACTTCTCTTTTTCTTTCTTTTCGACTTTATTAACATGTGCTAGAATAGCATAACATCCCTTTTCTAAACACTTCTTGGCTTTCAAACAGCTAATGAGTTTTAGCTTTGAGTTACCCTTCTCTCCATAAATCATCACCGGCATTTTATCCTTACAAGGAATGCGAATTGCCTTCTTGGCACACACAACTTCAGCTCCTATTTTGGACATCCAGTCCATGCCGACTATTACATCAAAACTTCCTAATTCTACGGGTATCAAGTCAATTTTAAATGTTTCTCCGGCTAAATTTATTTTACAATCACGGCAAATTTTATCGGCTTTAATTAGTTTACCATTAGCTAACTCAATCATGTACTTAGCATCTAGAGGTAATGATGAACAATTCAATTTAGCGTAAAAACCTCTACTCACGTAACTTCTATCGGCACCAGTATCAAATATAATAGATGCGGATAAGTTATTAATGGTAAACGTACCCGTAACAAGCTCCGGGTCTTCACACGCCTCTCTAGCATTAATAACAAATGCTCTTCCACGTGCAGATCCATTATTCTTCTCTGGATTCGGACACTGGCTCTTATAGTGACCTTGTTTTCCACACCCATAACAAGTAATGGTAGCCAAAGCAGTTCTATTTGCATTGGTGGCAGGAGTCTTGGTACCATTTATATTTGTAACGAGAGCCCTACAATCTTCAGCAAGATGACCCTTTCGATTACATTTGTTGCATACCACATTACAGTAACCAGAGTGATGTTTGTGGCATCGGTTGCATAAAGGATTTTGTCCTTTATAACCAAAGCTTAAACCACTACCCGCACCTTGCGTGTTTTCTTGTTTCTTAAAAGATTGTTGTTGGTTACCTCGATCATAATTTCCATTCCACTTTCTTTTGTTACCTGATACCTTCACATCAGTATTGGATACTTTCTTATCCATGATGACCTGATCCATTAGCTCGTTTGCCATAGTTATAGCTTCATGAATTGTCTTAGGTTTTGATGCTGTAACATTTGCCTTGACCTTTTTGGGCAAACCATCTTTGTACATTTCAATCTTCCGTTCTTCGGTTGGGACCAATTCAGGACATAGCAAAACTAATTCCATGAATCGCTGATTGTAGTTGGTGATTTCAGTACCAACAACCTTCAGGCTTCGTAATTCATCTTCCAACTTCCTAACCTCGTTCCTTGGACAATACTCGTTGATTAACATTGTTTTGAATTCTTCCCACGGAGTATCATAAGCTACATCTCCTCCTACAGCCTTCACATAATTTTTCCACCACGTGAGTGCACTATCTTGTAAAGTGCACGATGCATACTTGGTCATGTCCTTTTCAACACAACCACTTATTTTAAACACAGTCTCCATCTTTTCTATCCACCGGGTTAAACCGATCGGTCCTTCTGTTCCACTGAATGATGAGGGCTTGCAAGCTTGAAAAGTTTTGTAAGTGCACCCCACACGAGGATTTGGGTTAACTGCAGCACCTCTTGCAGCCTCGACCCATAACATTCTGTCGTTCACTCGCTGATTGATGAGTTCCTGGATTTCTTGTTCCGTCATTCGGTTCAATCGCGCCATATTCTTCTATAAGAATGAAAAGAAAATAATTATTCACATGGAATATTATAGATGTAGTGTATATTTACAGTACATTATAGCTTATTAATTATATGAACCAGGTATTATTATAAAAGCCTTTTCTTCTTATTAGCGTTTTATAATTATATCTAGGGTAGTACCTACCCGTTAATGTCCATACTTAATAGCTTAGTACAGAATCAATTACTACCATCTAAATAATACTTAACCATGGAAAATTATTGCATTTCACACTTCACTATTTTACATATGCTTATCTTACATCGAACATTAAGCAAACCACACTAATAATATTATACAAAACATTATATGATCCCATGGTTTAATACGGAAGCGTATCGTTTGGTCTATTTTCTAGGACGTTTAGGTTCAAAGAATCGCTTAACGCTTATACTGGCTGTCTGCCTATATTTTGGCTGTGGGACTGAAGAACTGGATGCCGGAATAGAACGAATAGGAATAGCGGGAATAGGGGTGGTAGTGTCTAGTGGAGTTGGTGCCACATCATCCTTACTAAACTCGGGATTTGAATTTTCTAATTCATTAGCCTTTCGTTTCTTTCCTAGTTCGAACTCGTCTTTTGTAATTTCCTGTATTTCTTCCTCGGGTTCACTTTCCTCCTCGGGTTCACTTTCCTCCTCGGGTTCACTTTCCGGTTTCTCTATAGTCGGTTCATCCGGAATTTGTGAGTCTTCCCCAAAGATATTATTTTCGTCATCGGATAGGTTAATGACTGGAACACCATCTGAAGATTCTGGTTCGGAGTCGCTGAATGTGATAACAAGTTTTGAGACCGACATCTATCACACAACAACTAACCCATTAGTACTACATAATATTTACATATAAATTTTAACCAACAATGATAAGCAATGGTTTTTAAATCAGACCCGGTCAAAGTCCAGACTTACTAATGTATCCTAACGACTTCTCGGTTAGACACACTAATGTAAACCTGGTTCGCTAAGACCACCGCTCTGATACCACATGTCATAACCCGTCCTTAACCATAAGAACGTGTTAGATAACGTATGATTTCATTGCGAGGTATTGACCTCTATATGCGACATTTTTAAAAGAACAACTGCATATATTTTACATTACAAACCATAATTCTTATTTTGATACAAGCTTTAGACAAAATAAAGATGATTATCGTTTAACGATAATCTTAGACTTACAAACTTTACATGTGATGATAACAATACGATTTCTAGCATATTTTACATTACAAATCCTCCGATATGCAGTTTTATTTTTGACACAAATATGCATACTCAAGATCTTGTTTAAATTCAACATGTTGCAGCGGAAGCTTCTAATTATCACCTGAGAATAGACATGTTTAAAACGTCAACATAAAGTTGGTGAGATATAGGTTTAATGCCGGCAGCAATATATATATAGACCACAAGATTTCATATATAAACATTTTAATAAAAATATTCTAAGTGGTTGAGCACTTGGTAACCATACTTAACATTTAATCACGTCGCATATTCCCTTTATTATGAAATCTTACTACACCGTACCAAGTGTAGTCACGAAACGAAGTACTGTGCAACCGTTGAATACTGGTCGTCCAGTCCGGTTGGGGTTGTCAGGCCCGATAGATCTATCAACAGGATTCGCGTTTACAATACCGCTGTAAATAACAGTTACCAAGCTACAGGGAAGTATGTCAGTGGTACAACTCAACGTAGAATATATTTTTCAGTTACTTGTGTCCATAACGTAAAACATAAAATACATGTATTCTCATCCCGAAATACTTAGAGTTTAAAAATGGGACTATATACTCACTTTCGTCTTGAAGATATGTAATTTCGACTTGGTCTCCGGTTGATATCACGAACCTATCCATATATAATATATCAATACCTTTTCTTTTTAAACAAACGTCACATATATATACTTGTTATACTTTTAATACTTTGAATAATTCCTTAGTCCGTAGTTAGCAGTTCGTTGTTAGTAATTCAATTTTAATGGTTCATTTTTAGATGTTTAATATACCCGCAATGAAATAAATAAAACCCCCAACGAAATAAATAAAACCCCATCGTATATGTATTGGTCGAGATTAATCTTGACCCACGGTACCGGTGTTGTCAAATGACGTGTTGCGTACATAAAGTACCGGTGTTGTCAAATGACGTGTTGCGTACAATCATGGGATCTTATGATTAATCTTCTCGTGTTGTTTACGGGTGATCCTGAACCATATAAAATTGAATTATAAGTACATATATATAAAATATCATGTTATCTTAGAAAGATGTGATTTTATTTAATTTTTCCCAATTAATCCCGAAGTTAAACTAGTCTTGGATAACCAATTTTGTTTCGGTCATAGTTTCTTCGTTACAACTCCGTTTTCGTTGATTCAACTTGCCATCTCCTTGGATCGAGTCCCTCTTTAAGACTATGAACTGTAAATACCTTAGTTTGTATTCAAAATCACACGGCATAGGTGAAACTTTAGTGAAACTTATGAAGTTAAACATTTTCCTTTATGTAAACAACCTTAAATGGTTATTTTTCTAAAAATACTTATACTTTGAATTAAATCATGAAATTTTTATGTGTTATCATATTCATAGTAAAAATCATTTTTCCAGAACATAAACCTCCAATTCAAAGTTTAAGATGGTTTTTAATTATCCAACCCAAAACAGTCCCCGGTGACACTCCGACGTCGTAAAAACAGTTTTTAAGATATTCTTTGAAAAACCAAGTTATACCTTGTTAAATTAGCATATATTTAAGTTATATTACAGGTCTTGAAGTATTTTAAAAGTTAAGTTAGAAGGATCTATTTAGTTTGCAAACAAGTTTGAAAACTTTCAAACTATGTTCTTGTTGTTAAAATTGTATACCACAAAATATGATAGCTATATATATATGAATCGAATAAGGTTATAAACATAGATTCTACCTCAAGTTCCTTGGACAAGGTTGCTGTAAAAGAAGAGTAAAAACCTAGAACCAAAAGGGTGATGGAATTGGATGAAAGATTGGAAGTAAGTTTGTGTTCTTGGAAGGATTTCTTGAAGTGTTTTTGTAAGGTTTTCTTATGAGATTTAAGTGTTGTTTTTGAAGCTAAATGATGGAGAAAATGCTTGGAGATGATCAAGTATAAAGTTAAGAGTATTTTGAGAGAGAAATGGAAGTGTAAGTATGAGAAAATGGGGTGAAGAAATGGTGTGCATGCATAAAAACGTTTTTAGGTTATAAAGGAAAAAAAGATACCTAACTTTGTTTTCTTGCTAAATAATTCATGCTACTTGACAAATGGTTGGTTCCACATGTTTCTTAATCATTTAAGGCTGCTAAGGAGCAGATTTTTATTGGTATATACCAATAGTAAATACATCTAGAAGCTGCGTATGATACGGGTACATATACCCTAGGTATACGTATAGAAATCTTTGAGAAAACGGAACGAGGATTCAAATATAGCTATCTTTTGTAAATATACTTATATTGTTTTATGTATTTAAGTCTTTAAAAGTGATTAAATACATTACTTATACGATATATGTATAAACATTATAGGTCATAAGTATTTAAGTCAAATAACGTTACGTATGGTTATCGTTTTGAAAACTTAAGTTAGTAGTTTCAAAATATACTTATAACTTATTGTTATTAATACAAAATGAGATATTAAAACATTCTTAGATCATGTTAAATATGTATATATACATATATATACACAAACGTATAATTATCATATATTGTATAGTTCGTGATATCATCGGTCAAACTAGACGGTCAAACGTTGTGTAAAACTCTTTTCGAAAACATAAGTCTCAACAATTTGGATTGCTTATCATGTTGGTAAGGTTTAATTTATATAAATATTAATCTTATAAGTATAGAACGATCGAAAAAGTGCGGGTCATTACACAAAACGACCATTTTGCCTGGACAGTCAAATTAATTTGACCAGCAACAAATTGTTGTTTCACCATAACACTATACAAAACAAGACATGATATACTCCATTATTAAAAAAAAAAAAAAAAGCAAGAATACGGTTTAATAATGATGATTATCACAGAGACATTTCATCGAACAGTTGGTGTGCACATTTTCAGATTTATATATGAACATATGAAATTGATATACACCTCCCAAATAACTAACATATATAGTGAAGGAATAACTAACCTGCGGATTTGCCATATTTATTAGGTTGATATCTTGATTTATTTCGTAGTTAAAATGGAGCAGACGAAGACGATGGTGACGTAGTTGGTGACGTAGACACTGGTACGTGGTGGTGGTGGTGAATACGATGGATGAACTGGTGGTAGTGCAGGTGGTGATGGTGGGTTCGATCTACTGTTTGAACGAGAGAGAATATGATGGATCTTTGCGTATTTACGTTTGGCTAGGTTTTTCGTAATTTGCTTCTCTGCGTCTGTGCGTATTTGCGAAGTGTGTGTGTGTGTGTGTCAAGTGAAAGTTATTATTAGGTTTATAACCTAATAATAAAAAACGCAAAGACGCAAAGACGCAAGCACGCAAGATCTACAAAATTTGCGTCTTGCGTCTTGCGTCTCGCAAGGCATGTTTTGCGTCTTTGCGTGTTTTATGATTACTATTTTATGTTGCTGCTATTTGAGTTTTTATTTATTTATTTAACTACTGTTAATGTATATGTCCATCTATGTTTACAAATATTTATCTAGTGCTTAAGTGTAAGTTGTTATTGACCAAATTACTCCAGTCGTCCTTGAACTTGTACTGAAAATTAAAATGACCAATAAAACAGATAGGCTAAAATTAAAATACCATTTCATTAACCAGTAGCACAAAAGTCCCTACGACCTACTTTATTACATGATCAACCAAGATTAATTAAAATGCAGCAGCATACATAATCTGAGCATTCAACACTTCTCGATCAGAAGGATACACCAACTCGTCTTCATCAGCAAAGAAGTTGTTCAACAACATGTCATACGGCAATCCACTCCCACCAGCTGCAGCCAATCCTGCCATCCGATTAGCAACCACATATGCCAGATTAATTGGGATTTGTTCGAGCAAACACATCAAAATCAAAACTTTAGTTACAGATAGCTCCACATCAGCATCATCTCGAAACATGACATTCTTCTTGATGACATTCATCATCTGTTGATACTGGTCCTGAATATCTTCCTCCCTGATAATGACAGGACCACTGTTTGGCATGTAAAAACCAGGTTTACATAGTCCCGAAACAAACCCAGAAACTGAGAATGAATTTCCTGTAGCTGACCTCCTCGGGACCTTTTTCACATCCTTGCTAAGACTGAAAAACTTGAAATCTCTATCTGGAATATCCAGCATCTCACCAAACTCCTCCAACGTCCAATCGTACGAATAACCAAACATGTTCACGTGAACACATTTCAGTTTACGTAGATCAAAGACATAGTTAGCATAGAATTCCCTAACAAGTCTGGGATAGTACTCATTAACTTGACGATATAGAAAAGCTCCAGCATCTATTCCCCGCCAGTACGCGGAAAAACCACCTAGAGCAACAACCCTAACCCCAGGAAGAATGGGACGGTCGGCTAATAGTCGTCGTCTTTCAGCAACTTGTTGTGATGACTCTCCTTGTGATGGTCGGTGTGAAGCTCTAACTCTTCTGTCCATGGATATTAACTGAGATTAACTGTAAATAACAAACTAATTAAAAATAATCATCATACAAACAAATAATAAATACAATAATTAGTGAAGAAAAATGCTTAAATTAGTACCTTAAAGTACCTTTAATCAATGAATTGCACAAGGATGGAATTTTTATGAGACTGTGAAAGACAAGTTCCAGGGTCATACTATAAATAGGGTAAAATCTTATCCGACAAAAATCTAAGAAATCTTAATAAATCTTATCTGAAAATCCAACATCTGATCTGATAAGGTCGCAAGCTCGCAAGACGCAAGAGCGCAAACTTGCGCCTTGCGAGGGCAACTCGCAAGCCTCCTTGCGTCTTGCGAGGGCAATCTGGCAATTTTTTTTTTTTTGACTCTAGCTTAAGAAACTATATGGGAATGGGCATTTTGATAATCACCCTTTGATTTATATTATATTCACTAGTGAAAAGAATTAAAAAGTGTAGCACTTTAAGGAATATTCCCCCCATGTAGCACCTACCAAAATTCGTTTATAGTCAAATAAAGTTTGCTCGACTTCAAATAATAAAACCTTTTAATTGTACGTGACTTAATGTTGCATAGTATCATGTTCTACCTTTACTTTTACTAACATTTCTAGATTTAAGAATGTTTTATTTGACTTTAGCTATTAAATTAAATAAGTTATGAAATTAAAACTACTTTCTTAAAAACTTTTATGAAATGAAAAATTAACGATTCAAATAATATTTAGTTTGAGAACTCTAAACAAAAAGCTAGATTTATTTGGCACTAACTCATATTATTATAATTATAATATCTAAATCTAATTAGCCAATCAAATTTTATATTTAATATTAATGATCATTATCTTATTTCATTGTAAATTTATATCATAAAATTAAATTATGTTACTTCATTAATTAACTCTTTAAAAAATATGTTTAGTAATTATGTGAAATTTTATATCATTTCATAAATGAATTTTTCAAAACGGCAACCCTTAAAACAATCATTAACACACATTGAACAATTGTAAATAACGGTCATTTATTAATTTCATGTTGATACTATAAAACAATTTAAATTAAATATTTATGAAATAACTTAATTATTATGTTATTTTCCAACGAAATACAATAGTATGTAAGATACCTTATACAAGTACAGTAAGAAATTAAATTTTATACACAATAAAATATAAAATACAAATATATTTGGCAATTTACAAACCTACTTAAAAAGTATAAAATATGTTTTACTGTTCTATATATTTATAATCTTAAATCAAGTATTACATATTTAAGTAACTACATAAAATTAACCTTACAACTTATGTTAGGTAAATGGTAATATATGTATTAATGATTATTGGTTTAAGTTTGAAAATTATAGTCAATGTTCGTGCATATATTCCATATGTAGCTGTAGGACGGATATAAACTTACTATTAGGCCACTCCCTATCATAACTAAACTATTCTTCCCTTTAACCTTTCACATCAGCGCCACATCAACACCAATATCCTATAACTAACTCATAACTAAACATTCTCTATCATGGCTCAAACAATACTTCTCTTAATATACAACGTACAAGCAATAAAACATCAAGTCCAACAATAAAAAGCTACTGGGACACACAGTTCCTATAACTAACATAAACACTTCCTTTAAATTGATGGTGAGTGCGGTTAACTAGCTCGTGCCTATGGTTAATTACAGGTAACGATGGGTAATGAGCGGGTAATGAGCAGTACGGAGTGGTCTTATAATATAAAATTTTCTAATGAAATATTGAAATTTGTCATTAAGAAATTTAGACAACATCTCTTGTTTATCAAATCGCTAATAAGCAACATATCATTATTTTTTCTCATTATTTCGTGCACCCACATACATCTTATTATTAATTGAATCTATTCGTTTATCATTTTTTGGGAGGGTCCGGGTCGGGTAAAAAGCTATGTTGGGTCAAATGGGGACATACACTTCTCTCATATGATCAAGGGGGATTAGGTATCAGATCTTTACATGCTTAAAATCTTTCTCTACTTTGCAAATGGTTTTGGTGTTTCAAAACTAACCCTAATGCTTTGTGGATCAAAATTATTACTAGTTTATATGGGTCGGATGGAGGTACTTCTTTTGTTAAGTGTGATAGGTTAAAAGATAGGCGCACCACTTGGTCAATTATCCTCTCCGCTGTAAATGATATTAACTCAACCGGGATCGACTTCTCTACTTCTTTTGCAATAATTGTTGCAAACGGCTCTTCCACATATTTTGTAGTGATATATGGACCGATAATCGTTGTCTCAAAGAAAAATTCAAAAAGGTTATTTTTCTTGGAATTGGATAAAGATTCCACAATCGATAAGTGGATCCAACATGTTCTTGGCAATAATACTCACACGTGAAACTGGTAGCGTGAGCCTCGAGGTAGAACATCATGAGCTCGCGGATCTAACTGATATGATTGCTTCGGTTGAGATCAACAATAACCTGATCACGGGTCTTGGAGTCTCGACACATATGACATTTTCAAAACCTAAAGTCTCGCGGGGATGATTGATTTGTTAAAACTTTTTTGCCGACATACGATTCTTCCAACACTTCGCAATTAGGCAATACCTCAAAAAAGTTGAGATTTTTGTTTGGTGTTCACGTCTACATAGGCTGACCGCCCGCCTCGAATTAGATAAATGAGGTTTTGACTTGGACTCGGTTAGATGTGCGTTATGTGATGATGACCCCGAGTCGGTGGAACACATACTAGTTAAATGCAAAGTGTAACGACTCAACCCATTATCCAACTGAATACGCAGCAAAAGAATTTTTTTTTTTTTTTTACAAATAGGGTGCGCGGCGCGCAACCCTTTATGTGCGCGGCGCGCACGAAGCCTGACAGCTTCTGTCCGAAAATTCCAATTTTTGCTTAATGATCTCCCGTTTCCCGACACTTTTAGACGAAACGGTTTTCACAACACAACACAGAAGGTAAAACTAACATGTTCCAATAATAAAACAAGTTTTACGACACCAGGCCCACATCGGCCGTTTTAAGACTTTCGTACAAAATACAAGTTTCAATCCAATTTTACATTTAGACGAGTTAGGACTCTATAACCCAACCCGATACCAAGAGCATAATCCCGGGGACTACCAAATCCCCAATCCGCGTTCGTATATCCAAAAGCTACCCCATCGAGCCTAAGCGCTCCTACGCAACTAGTCTAACAACTAGCTAGCTTCATAACACAATACCTGTAAAAAGGTAAACAACGAGAGGGTAAGCTAAAAGCTTAGTGAATGCAATAGTTATACATTGATATCGGCTAAAAAGTCACGTTTTCACCCCGGTATTAAGGCCCAAAATCAAGAAAGTTTCGAACTTTATCGACAAAATACCCATTTCGTCAGTTAGAATTGAAGAACAAGTAATTACGAAGATGATTCAAAAAGAATCAAGAGAATCGGAGCTAAAACGAAGATTCTAGAGCAAAAACGGTGAAAGACAAGAAATCAAGTTACGATCCAGGGAATCAGCAGGCCAAACGGCCTGCCAATGTGAAAAACGGCCTGCCAAACGACCAGATCAAACGGCCTCAGCAAACGGGCTGCCTCAGCAAACGGGCTGGCCAAACGGCCTGCCAAACGGGCTGCCAAACGGCCTGCCAGCCGTTTGCAGGCAAAAATCATGCTTATTTAAAGGGCACTTGTCATTCATTTTTAACACACACTTCAATTCACTTCTTTCTCTCTCTTATACAATATTAGTCATACTTTCAAGGTCTTCGACTCCGTGCGGGAAACCTAATACCCGGAGAAGAACGCCGAAGATTGTATTAGGAGCGGTCTGGAGTCTTGAAGTTGTCACTTTTGTATTCAGAACTCGTTTAATCTACTGGTAATTCTATCCCTTGTCTTTTTATAATGTCTTCCATTATTATGCTTTGCGATATTGTTGCCATGATTAGCGAGTAGTTATCTTTAGTGTATGTTATGACGTAATCAGTTATAATACCGAAATTATATTATGGCTTGTGCATGTTGTCAAAATGCTTTCCGATTATGCTTTGAACTCAATCGTTTTTCCAACTAATAGAACGTAGTTATTGGCTCTGTTATTGGAAAGTCGCGAACCCCGATTCAGAGTACACTATCTGTGTCACCCCTTGGTAAGAGAAGTCTATCGGATACAATGTGAGTTTGACTGAGGCACACCGGTTGTAGTAAGTCCACCGAGCCTTGGATTCCGACTGAGGACTCTTTCGTAGTGAAACATCTGACTAGACCCCTAGTACATTGTCGGTGCTAGACCATGCTAGTGTAGTCACCAAGCATATAAACTTCGTACGTGCACGCTGAAGCACAACGGTTGTTGTAAGCTGTACCTCTGCTAAGTAAGGCCATGGAACACGGTTAGTGTTGACTAGTACACTTCACCATAACGTGGTCTCAAGCATTGCTCCTCGCTTGAGGGATTCTTAGTTAATTAAGGAACTGTTTGTTCGAACACATAAAGGATTGGACCGTTCTGATAACCGAACGTTTCCTGGAAGTCAGCTTGACTTGGCCATGGTGTTCTTTATGGTTAAACTCTTTTAAGGGCCTAACTATCTTCTAAACCAATCATTAATGAAAGCATTGTGACCCATCACGTCTCTCGGATATGGAAAACCATGTATTCTATTATGCTTAAGAAAGTTTAGACCATTTCGGAATGTTAATACGTCACCCAACCGAGTCGCTCAATTGGATGAGCCGTCTGAACGTGTATGCCTGTAGTCAGACTGCACGGGCGTCGGGGGTAAGAGACGTTGCTGTCTATTCAGAATCTTCAAGCCTAGCACATTACCCAGTGACATGTCTAATGACAGGGGCGTTTAGGACTAGTGTAGTAAATACAGGTTCACTGCCTATCCATGAGCTAACATTCCATAATACCAGGCAAAGTAACTGATGAAATCATAGTATGCACTTGTTTTAGCCTTATCTGAATTACAAATTCTATCGTATTTACTTTACTTTAATCTAGAAAACTCAAAATTAGGTAATTACCAACTACTCCTGCACTTTATAATTATCTTAAGATTTAGATATAGGTTTGATTCTACTGATATCTTAAAAATACGACTCTAGGTCATACTTCCCTTACTCATAATAAGGAGTGGTACGATTTAGGCCCCGCTAAATATAAATTTAAAACAAGTGTCCCCCCCTCTTTGTGGCCGGCCCTGACGCGTCGCGACCTAACGACATCGCGCGAAATAAAACCGTCCGTTTCGGTCATATCATACATATACATATATAGCCTACTTACTTGTAATCACTTACACAAATACCTCATACACACTAGCATTTTAAATTAGCACACCATTTCAACGTACAACGCTAAATCCACGATATCACGAGCTAGCACAAACGATAACATATAACACGAACAATATAATATGCTATACTACAACACATAACCATGGTTAACCAATCGTACAAGGGAATGATGCTCGTAAGAGACCATCGGAGTTCATAACATCTATTAGTGTACTTAACACCGCGTAATCACTAATCCCCCCGGGTGATGTCTTAAACACCGCGACTAACTCACCCCCATGACAATGTGGTGTCTTAAACACCGCGACTATCCCACATGTCAATCAAACCCATGAGTGGTGTCTTGAACACCACGACAATACCACTCCCATAACAATGTGGTGTCTTAAACACCGCGACTATCCCACATGTCAATCAAACCAATGAGTGGTGTCTTGAACACTGCGACAATACCACTCCCATGACAATGTGGTGTCTTAAACACCGCGACTATCCCACATGTCAATCAAACCAATGAGTGGTGTCTTAAACACCGCGACAATACCACTCGTTACGTATTATGTGGTGTCTTGAACACCGCGACTATCCCACATTTCACGCTACACAAATAAATACATTATATACATACATGCATAATTATTCCACTCACCTCGAAATGCGCGTACAAGTCATGTATACAAATCGCCTCCAAACGCAACCGAGCAAACCTTTACCTATAATACGCATATAGGTATACAAACAATCAACATACATTCTCTACGAGAGAATTTGACTCCAACACCCTTAACCAAGGGTTTATACCGACCTCCACATACCGCTCATTTAGACACCTAAAGGGGACTTCATTAATTACCACTACGGGTGGTAATATCGACCCATAAAACAAGTACAATTTAACCTAAATTATACTTGGCACCATTTAAACCAACCTAGGTCTTAACACTAAATTACTACTGAGGTAGTAATCATTTCAAACGCTATTTAACACTTAACAAAAGTGCTTATCATCCAATTAATTCCAAAATTAGTGTCATTACCAAATTTGACCCAATTCGATTCACCCATTTGACATAAGTCCCGAAAACATCCTTAATCACGAACGGCTAGTGATTAACTTTCCAAAACACCATTTAACGCATGAACCAAGCATTTACATACTTGATTCTTCAAATCTTGACTCAAAACTTAGTTTGACACCAAATCAAGGTTAACACCCATCTAGACTAGAAAACTTGTTCTTTAAGAACATCAAATTTGCACACAAACTTCCAACTTAGTGATTTACACCCAAACCATGACCAAATTCATCCTCGAACCCTAAACCCAAAATAATCGAGTTTACTTACACAAGCAATACAACAAAACCCCCCAATTTCATGAGAAATGGGGTTTAGAACCCCAACAAACTCAAACCCTAAACATGAACAAGAATCTTAACAATTAAATTCGAAGTTAAAGCTTACCAATACCATCAAATCGTAGCCATGAACGAGATGAAAAACTTTAAAACTCGAGCTTTTGATCAATTCAAGCTTCTTCTTCTCCAAAACCCCAAATCTGTCTCTAGAACTCTCTCTCTCTCTCTCTCTCTCTCTCTCTCTCTAAGATTGATGAGAATGTTTGTGGATATGAAAGTGATCCAAAATTGGATCTAAAACTGCAAATATGGCCACAGATCCGTTTTTAAGTGAAAATACCAAAAAAACCCTTCATTTATCTCAAAATAGAAAAAGGCAGAAAACTGTCCCAGGTGAGGTGCGTGGCGCGCACCCTTGACCTTGCGCGGCGCGCTGATAGTGCTCCAAATGAACATATATTTAGCCGCAATATCATCCCAATATGTAAAGTTTTTAGTTGTAATTATTCTATTCTTAAGTTGTAATCGTTTAAATAAATAAATGTGAAGACGAAGCACGAAGATTAAAGAATTGAAGAAAAAATGCCACTAAAGCTTGAAAAGTGCCACTAAAGCCATAGTGCACTCAAAAGTGCCACTAAAAGTGAGTTAAAGACTTGCGCGAATTTTGGGAGTTAAGGAAAATAATTTTTTTGTGCAAATTACAAATTGCAAAACGCAAAGTACAAGATATCTACGCGTACAAAAGGACGTTCGAAAAACCGGAATCGAGACATAAAACGAGCATCAACGCGCGAGACAACGGACCTAAAATTACAAGTCAACTATGCACAAGAATATAATATAATATATATATAATTATATAAAATTATATATATTATATTATATATTAAATAATACAGCAGCCGCCCACGTTTTAATCAACATATGATCTGATCCAGCTAGCCATGCGATCGCATGGCCTGGAAGCACAAATTCCATGCGATCGCATGGCACCCTGTAGCAGGCCAAGTCCTATAAATTGCATCGAATTCAACCGAGTTATTTACACCTTCACATACTTCTTTCTCTCTATATGTAATATATATATTTATAATTTTAATTTTAATTTAAGTTTAATAATAATTGGGATATTGTAAGCAATGTTTTACGGGTTTTAAAGTCGGAACTCTGTCCGTGTAACGCTACACGATAAATAATCACTGTAAGCTATGTTCTTCCTTTTTAAATTAATGTCTCGTAACTAAGTTATTATTATGCTTATTTAAACCAAAGTAATCGTGATGTTGGACTAAATATCAAGACGGGGTTATTGGATTTTGTACCATAATTAGGGTTTGGACAAAAGACCGACACTTGTGAACATCGGACTATGGACTATTAATAGATGGGGGTATTGTCTAGTCGAATGACAACTCATTAGAATCTGTCGAACCTATCTTCAAATTATTTAATCTAATAATTATTAAATGATTATGAATGTCCTATTTAGTGACGTTTATACGACATCTTTTACAAATCATTTAATTAATCAATTGTATTGGGTAATTTATTATTTATTATGGCCAAGTGAATAAATTAAAGTATCATGGACTAATTATAACAGGGGTGGATTACATACAAGGGTAATTGATGTAATTGTTAACAAATTATTAAAACCTTGGATTACACGCAGTCGATAACCTGGTGTAATTATTAACAAAGTATTAAAACCTTGTTACAGTTCGAATCCCTAATTAGTTGGAATATTTGACTTCGGGTATAAGGTTAATTTGACGAGCATTTTATAATTATGACTGATGGAATATTATGGACAAAAACCAGATAGGTATCAAATAAACCAGGACAAAGGACAATTAACCCAGAGAAATAAATTAAAATCAAAACGTCAAACATCATGATTACGGAAGTTTAAATAAACATAATTCTTTTATTGTATTTCTCATCGTACTTTTAAATACTGTTATTTAATTTATCGCAATTTTATTTTACGCATTTTAATTATCGTCATTTATCTTTACGCTTTATTAAAAATCGACAAACTGGTAATTAAACGGTAAAACCTCCTTTTATAATAATAATAATATTACTATTTATAATTATATATATTTATATAAATATAGTTCTATAAAAATATAGTACGTAATCACTAGCTCCCTGTGGAATGAACCGGACTTACTAAAAACTACACTACTCTACGATTAGGTACACTGCCTATAAGTGTTGTAGCAAGGTTTAGGTATATCCCATCCGTAAATAAATAATTAAAACTTGTGTAAAATTGTATCCTATATAATAGTATTTCGTATACACCGCTGCACATATCACGCGCACAGAGGTCAGAACAGTCTGCCAGTTTTTAAACTTATTCCACGCTTCACACACTTAATGTACACCATAAATACACGACGTACAATAAATATTTGGGTCTTACAACTCTCCCCCACTTAGATTGGATCACGTCCTTGTGATCCGCACCAAATACTAGAAGTTAAGCACTTCTCCCTCGAACATTTTCGCCTCCAAATGCGGAGTCACACATGTAGTAATCACGCATCTGACTTCTTACTTCGTACACTAACGCATCATATATTACAACGAGAAAGGGTAATCACCCCTCGAGACAAACAACCGTTTGCTCCTACACCGAGTATCGAACTCGTATAATACTTTTCACAATCAAACCAAAAGTAGAGCAATTCACCGACAATCATCGTCGTCACTCCTCACGATCCTACGAAACACAATCACGCCCGACATCCATAACATCCTCCGTAAATTCTAAGATCTCACCACACGCTAATAATCACTAGCGTGCACTACCGCAACAAGCGATATCTCATACACTCGAAATCCAGAATTTCCGCTTAGGAAAAAACGAAAAACACCACATATCTCTTCAAGTCCTCTCGGCTAAAAATTCTCAACAAGCGCCATCATTAATCGCATCACCCGACGCAATCTACTAAATCCACTACGTCATGAACCACGTCTTGCATTAATCCAAATCGAGTAGGATTTATGCTTCCTTAAAACTCCGTATTCCATCGATTCATAAACGTACTACTCAACCGATCATTCCTGAATATTCTCTAGACCAAGAACCAACTTCCTCCGGCTCCATACCCGGGTCATTCTTCAACGAAGAAATTTTTGGTAACCCTAAAATAAACACTTTAGAAGTACCACTTTCCCACTGATCCATCCGCACACGACTATCCGTCACTGGATTAATCCAGGACGACAATAATACACCACAAGTTAGGCGAAACATCATCACAAAATTTCCGCAATTCGTCACACGATGAGACGACCCGACCCAATCCATAGGGACGAAGTCATCAACATTTGGTCCCACAGCGAGGTTTTGCCCTCTATATGATACGTTTTGATAAACGTTGCATTCATTTTTAAAGGATATACTTTCTATACATATAAAGTTTACCAAAAATATAGACATTTCCCAAATATAGATGTCAACTTATACAAAATGACTAAATCGTCAAATTATTTATTAATAGATTATAACAATAATTTTTGAATGCAATGTCTTTTTGAAAAATATGGCATGAAAGACTCCATGCAGCACCTTGAACAAATAGCAAGCAGACAGCGGAATCATTTCAATACCTGAGAATAAACATGCTTTAAAGTGTCAACCAAAAGGTTGGTGAGTTCATTAGTTTATAATAATCATTTCATTTTCATCATTTTAATAGACCACAAGATTTTCATATATTATAAAACGACGTGCAGAAGTCCCATTCCAACTGCACAAATAAAATATCATTCATATGAAGAACACCTGGTGAGGATTCCAAAATATAATAGTAACCATCTGTGCCGGTCTTACACCCCACGGCTGAATACATGTGCCTTCAAAATATAGAACCTCTGTGCCGGTCTTTACACCCCACGGCTGAACACATGTATATAAAATATAGGACAACCGGTGCCAAAATACAAAACCATTCACTCAACTCGGGAGCTCATTCGCTCTAACCGAAATAAACCAGTGATAATACGTGTCATAATAATCAATCCCAACCCCAGATAATTCTATCATAGAATGCAGTTCGATTACTTGTGTCTATTTCGTAAAACAGTTATAAAAGTTACGCATGTATTCTCAGCCCAAAAATGTAAAGGGGAAAAAGGCAAATGAAACTCACCTGACAACTTCAGAAATAAATCACAGAGATGTGACCGAATATCGGAATGCAAGTAACCGTAGACCTTAACCTAGAGAATATATGTTGGTCAATAAGTGTCTAATAAGCTAGGTCGGTCCATAGGGTTCGTATAGTCCTATTGCTCAAGTCCGACTCATAAATTTAGCAAAATTTAGCAAAAGTCAACAAAAGTCAAAGTAAGTCAAATGTAAGTCAAACACAGTCAACATGGTTAACACAAGTCAACAACCGCATAAAATTACACAAGTTGGTCAAATAGTCAAACATAGGTCAAACTTAAGTTATTCATTTTTACCTAGAAAAAAAATTTATATTATCTACATATATGTATTTTTTAGTATTTTGCAGCTGATTTCGGGTCCCACCAAATTAGATATAATACCTTAGGTCGTGACCATTGGAAAGTATGTCATCCCAACTTTCTATAGACAGTTTATTTGATAAAAATGGAGTTACGGTTTTAAAGTTATGACCTCGCGAAAACAGTCTCCCGAAACATAAAATGCTGATAAAATTTTTGGTTAAGTGTTCAAAATTCAGCAGCGATTGCCCATTTTCTCGCTTGTCTTATACCTGTTTAAACTCAGTAAAATTATACAAATAATGTATCGTTTTAAAGCTTGTCGCAAATACTTTCAATAACAAATAATAGTTTTTATCTAAACTTAACTGATTTCAACTTACGAGTCCTCAAAGTAGGCCCGAGAGTCATTTTGACAATTTTGTTAAAATACTAAAATTTTCGGTTGACGATCCAAATTTGAATCCGGCTGACCTGACTTTTCCGAATTTTTGTCACAGCTCAAAAATGACATTTTGGATGTGTTGGTGACTTTCGTTTTCCAAAATTATGCATATGGGTCAATTTATGCACGTTTGACCCGAATGAGTCATAAAACTTTCTTTAAACCAAATTTGACCCAAACTCATTTTTAAAGCACCAAAACTTGCAAACATATTTAAATCAATATACGGGATGTGTTACATACCTTTGGTTCTCAAAATTTCGCATATGGGTCAAAGTAGGCTCGTATGACCCAAATGAGTCATAAATACCCATTTTGACCAAAACTCGCCAAAACTCATTTTTAAAACATTATAATCTTCAAACTTACTTAAATCAACATATGTGACGTGTCCACGGTGCCCGTTACCCATTTTGACACTTTAAACCCATTTGGTCAACAAAGTCAACTGCACATCATTTTTAGTTTAAAAATGCAGTCAACTTCTGGAATTTTTATAAAAATAAGTACAGGTCCGTTTGACTTGAAATACGCGTCAAAATCTCCGTAATTTAGTCGACTATAATATATCCAAAGCACAACCTCTAACTCCAAACAGAATGATCGCAGTGACTGAAAATATACCAGGCTGTACATGCTGTAATGTTTCAGCACTTTTACCTAAAATGTATAAACTTTGAAAAATCATATCAAATCCAAAAGTTATCCAAATGACGCATTTCTGGAGTCTAAACTTATTAATTTTTCGATACGCACGCAACCGTGAACCCAGAAATCTGAGATCGGGTCGCACGCATCACGAGGCAACTGTTCTGTTCGGTTTTACATAATATAAATTTGTAACTTTGATTTGGCCATAGATTTTGACTCGTTTATCGGAATTTGACAATATCTAAATGAAAACCAAATGTTTTTTCGCAAGGAATACAACTATGTACCTCTCAAGACCTGAATATATAACATACTTTTCCAGATTCTCAGTTTCAATTACGAATTTTTAAACCGAAATCAATTTTTAAGCAACAAAATCACAAACCTTTAATTAATCATAACGAGGGCTTTACATATCCGATTAACATGAATCTTAAGTCTATCTTGGGTGTTTTTCAATTATCTATACATCTAACATCAGTTCACAAACTCAATCATAAAGCATTCATCTCAGAAAATTCGGATTCATAGCAAGATCACATGAAAACTTCAATTTAACATATCATGAGCATACGATAACGAAATCAATTGATTCTTGAGCCTAAAATTAATAGTTTTTCAATAGTAATCCATCTACATACTTATATTTACAGATAACAAAATCAAAATTCCAGAAACATGGCAAAACAATTCGGATTTCATGTAATATCATGTTAAACTTCAATTAATCATACCGGAAGCAATTCTAAACGAAATCAAGTGATTCTTGAGCCTAAAATTAATAGTTTTTCACAAGGATTTCATTTATAAGTATTTCATAAACTGAAAATATCATGTTCATATCAGTAACATACCATTCAAATTCTTGATTCATCAACAAGTCAACAAATGATCAAATTAACGAACAATATCATGCATACATACAAGGACTTGAGCACTAGACACTATATCTACCCTAATATGTAACAAAATATGAAAACTAGAAAATTGGAGTTTTTAAAACTTACTCAAATCATGAAATTGTTGGTATGGATGTGTAGAGCTTGATGAGAGGAATCCGAATATGTAAACAATTTTATGATCCATCAAGTTTTTAGGGTGTTCTTGAGTAATAAAAGCTTGATGATGATGATGAATAGTAGTGGGTGTTAAGAATATGTACGTATGTGTTTTTGATGAAATGAAATTAGGGTTATAAATAGATAGATATGTCACGGGTATATATCTATCTCAATAATAGATATCACGGATGTAATAATAAATATACACGGGTATTATTGTGTAGTCACGGGTATAATTAAAATTTTTATCCGTTAGCTAACACCCAATGTATTTTATGTTAATATGATTCAATGATTGGTTTATTTTTAAAAAAAAAAATTAAATAAATCTATATTGTTTGAAATCTTTTAAACTCTTGACGTCATACCTAGTTTGTGTGTTTCATAAAATACTTATTTACTTTATTTAACATTAAATAAATATTTGTCCTTTATTTAAACATGAATGTTTAAACTTATTTTTTTTTTCAAGTTTAATTTAAGAATATCCTAATTAGTTAAAATGATTTTTAAAACTTAATTATTACATAAAATAATACTTAAAATAAATATTCATATGTTTCGTTGTCTGAAAAGTTATTTTATTTTATTATTATTTTATTTATTTATTATTTTATTTTTTTTCTGGTTACCCTAATTGTAGTGTTTTATTTAACACCTATAAAACTTATGTAATAATATATATATTGTTTTAAAAAAAAAATTAGCGTGGAAAAATGTTGAATTTAACAGACAGTTGTTAAGTTTTTAACGGAAAAAGTTGGGTTGTTACATTACCTACCCCTTAAAGAAAATTTCGTCCCGAAATTTTGGTTGGTGTGATTAAACGGCGTTTAGGAAACAAGTGAGGATATGAATGTTCGTCTTGACATAGAAGGATTGAGCATCTTGTAGTTAAGTATGGAAATTGGCTAAAACGAGATCATATTCCTTTGATGACGAATACATTTAAATAAACTGTTCGGAGTGCAAGTATGATATGATAAAGATGAGGGGGAAATTATGTGTGATCCAAATGATGTCAAGTATAGAGTGTCATTATATTCAGATGTCAGAAGAGAAAATAAAGGATTCATGTAACATGGTATGTGGTGAAGGTAAAGTTGATCAAGCATTACCACCATCATGTTCCATTAGAACTTCCGCATGACTTACCGTAATATAACCACGTTGATCAAGCGTAATTATATTACACTAACTCATACTTCCATTCCAACATTACTCCAAAATATTTATGGATATGAAACAAGTGTCGTTTTCCAAAATTTATGAATCAAAATGATTTCAAAAAGAGGTGTACTAAAAATAGTATGGGAATATAATATTATAATTAATAATATTGAAAGGGAATGTGGTAAGAATGTCTTTGAAACTACTGAGAATCTTCGTGAGTCGGAAAAGACTTCTTCCGATTCACAATTTGAGATGTCCGAAATTTCTTAATCGAAGCACATAAGCACATGTTATAACACAAATGATATCTATAAAATTATATAAGAGATAACTCGCGTAGGAATGTCGGAAATTTCGAAAGTCCTGAATAACACTTCCTGGTTTTTCAATGACCGGGGTGTTGAAAATGAACTCGCTTGAGCAGGAGAAGGCTTGTAATCAAAGGGAGAAATACTTTCTCACCGATAGTAATAATATTATATTAATATCAGAGTATGCACATAGTCACATATAAGTATAACGACACGGTTCTAGACTAGATCACTAATGTATCCTAACGGTCCAGGTCAGACACATTAATGCACCTAATTCCCTAGAACCAACGCTCTGATACCACATGAGACGACCCGACCCAATCCATAGGGACGAAGTCATCAACATTTGGTCCCACAGCGAGGTTTTGCCCTCTATATGATACGTTTTGATAAACGTTGCATTCATTTTTAAAGGATATACTTTCTATACATATAAAGTTTACCAAAAATATAGACATTTCCCAAATATAGATGTCAACTTATACAAAATGACTAAATCGTCAAATTATTTATTAATAGATTATAACAATAATTTTTGAATGCAATGTCTTTTTGAAAAATATGGCATGAAAGACTCCATGCAGCACCTTGAACAAATAGCAAGCAGACAGCGGAATCATTTCAATACCTGAGAATAAACATGCTTTAAAGTGTCAACCAAAAGGTTGGTGAGTTCATTAGTTTATAGTAATCATTTCATTTTCATCATTTTAATAGACCACAAGATTTTCATATATTATAAAACGACGTGCAGAAGTCCCATTCCAACTGCACAAATAAAATATCATTCATATGAAGAACACCTGGTGAGGATTCCAAAATATAATAGTAACCATCTGT
The DNA here is from genome assembly GCF_046630445.1 of Rutidosis leptorrhynchoides. Taxonomy (NCBI): domain Eukaryota; kingdom Viridiplantae; phylum Streptophyta; class Magnoliopsida; order Asterales; family Asteraceae; genus Rutidosis; species Rutidosis leptorrhynchoides. The sequence goes on from NC_092333.1 coordinate 28,468,042, forward strand.
GCCGGTCTTACACCCCACGGCTGAATACATGTGCCTTCAAAATATAGAACCTCTGTGCCGGTCTTTACACCCCACGGCTGAACACATGTATATAAAATATAGGACAACCGGTGCCAAAATACAAAACCATTCACTCAACTCGGGAGCTCATTCGCTCTAACCGAAATAAACCAGTGATAATACGTGTCATAATAATCAATCCCAACCCCAGATAATTCTATCATAGAATGCAGTTCGATTACTTGTGTCTATTTCGTAAAACAGTTATAAAAGTTACGCATGTATTCTCAGCCCAAAAATGTAAAGGGGAAAAAGGCAAATGAAACTCACCTGACAACTTCAGAAATAAATCACAGAGATGTGACCGAATATCGGAATGCAAGTAACCGTAGACCTTAACCTAGAGAATATATGTTGGTCAATAAGTGTCTAATAAGCTAGGTCGGTCCATAGGGTTCGTATAGTCCTATTGCTCAAGTCCGACTCATAAATTTAGCAAAATTTAGCAAAAGTCAACAAAAGTCAAAGTAAGTCAAATGTAAGTCAAACACAGTCAACATGGTTAACACAAGTCAACAACCGCATAAAATTACACAAGTTGGTCAAATAGTCAAACATAGGTCAAACTTAAGTTATTCATTTTTACCTAGAAAAAAAATTTATATTATCTACATATATGTATTTTTTAGTATTTTGCAGCTGATTTCGGGTCCCACCAAATTAGATATAATACCTTAGGTCGTGACCATTGGAAAGTATGTCATCCCAACTTTCTATAGACAGTTTATTTGATAAAAATGGAGTTACGGTTTTAAAGTTATGACCTCGCGAAAACAGTCTCCCGAAACATAAAATGCTGATAAAATTTTTGGTTAAGTGTTCAAAATTCAGCAGCGATTGCCCATTTTCTCGCTTGTCTTATACCTGTTTAAACTCAGTAAAATTATACAAATAATGTATCGTTTTAAAGCTTGTCGCAAATACTTTCAATAACAAATAATAGTTTTTATCTAAACTTAACTGATTTCAACTTACGAGTCCTCAAAGTAGGCCCGAGAGTCATTTTGACAATTTTGTTAAAATACTAAAATTTTCGGTTGACGATCCAAATTTGAATCCGGCTGACCTGACTTTTCCGAATTTTTGTCACAGCTCAAAAATGACATTTTGGATGTGTTGGTGACTTTCGTTTTCCAAAATTATGCATATGGGTCAATTTATGCACGTTTGACCCGAATGAGTCATAAAACTTTCTTTAAACCAAATTTGACCCAAACTCATTTTTAAAGCACCAAAACTTGCAAACATATTTAAATCAATATACGGGATGTGTTACATACCTTTGGTTCTCAAAATTTCGCATATGGGTCAAAGTAGGCTCGTATGACCCAAATGAGTCATAAATACCCATTTTGACCAAAACTCGCCAAAACTCATTTTTAAAACATTATAATCTTCAAACTTACTTAAATCAACATATGTGACGTGTCCACGGTGCCCGTTACCCATTTTGACACTTTAAACCCATTTGGTCAACAAAGTCAACTGCACATCATTTTTAGTTTAAAAATGCAGTCAACTTCTGGAATTTTTATAAAAATAAGTACAGGTCCGTTTGACTTGAAATACGCGTCAAAATCTCCGTAATTTAGTCGACTATAATATATCCAAAGCACAACCTCTAACTCCAAACAGAATGATCGCAGTGACTGAAAATATACCAGGCTGTACATGCTGTAATGTTTCAGCACTTTTACCTAAAATGTATAAACTTTGAAAAATCATATCAAATCCAAAAGTTATCCAAATGACGCGTTTCTGGAGTCTAAACTTATTAATTTTTCGATACGCACGCAACCGTGAACCCAGAAATCTGAGATCGGGTCGCACGCATCACGAGGCAACTGTTCTGTTCGGTTTTACATAATATAAATTTGTAACTTTGATTTGGCCATAGATTTTGACTCGTTTATCGGAATTTGACAATATCTAAATGAAAACCAAATGTTTTTTCGCAAGGAATACAACTATGTACCTCTCAAGACCTGAATATATAACATACTTTTCCAGATTCTCAGTTTCAATTACGAATTTTTAAACCGAAATCAATTTTTAAGCAACAAAATCACAAACCTTTAATTAATCATAACGAGGGCTTTACATATCCGATTAACATGAATCTTAAGTCTATCTTGGGTGTTTTTCAATTATCTATACATCTAACATCAGTTCACAAACTCAATCATAAAGCATTCATCTCAGAAAATTCGGATTCATAGCAAGATCACATGAAAACTTCAATTTAACATATCATGAGCATACGATAACGAAATCAATTGATTCTTGAGCCTAAAATTAATAGTTTTTCAATAGTAATCCATCTACATACTTATATTTACAGATAACAAAATCAAAATTCCAGAAACATGGCAAAACAATTCGGATTTCATGTAATATCATGTTAAACTTCAATTAATCATACCGGAAGCAATTCTAAACGAAATCAAGTGATTCTTGAGCCTAAAATTAATAGTTTTTCACAAGGATTTCATTTATAAGTATTTCATAAACTGAAAATATCATGTTCATATCAGTAACATACCATTCAAATTCTTGATTCATCAACAAGTCAACAAATGATCAAATTAACGAACAATATCATGCATACATACAAGGACTTGAGCACTAGACACTATATCTACCCTAATATGTAACAAAATATGAAAACTAGAAAATTGGAGTTTTTAAAACTTACTCAAATCATGAAATTGTTGGTATGGATGTGTAGAGCTTGATGAGAGGAATCCGAATATGTAAACAATTTTATGATCCATCAAGTTTTTAGGGTGTTCTTGAGTAATAAAAGCTTGATGATGATGATGAATAGTAGTGGGTGTTAAGAATATGTACGTATGTGTTTTTGATGAAATGAAATTAGGGTTATAAATAGATAGGTATGTCACGGGTATATATCTATCTCAATAATAGATATCACGGATGTAATAATAAATATACACGGGTATTATTGTGTAGTCACGGGTATAATTAAAATTTTTATCCGTTAGCTAACACCCAATGTATTTTATGTTAATATGATTCAATGATTGGTTTATTTTTAAAAAAAAAAATTAAATAAATCTATATTGTTTGAAATCTTTTAAACTCTTGACGTCATACCTAGTTTGTGTGTTTCATAAAATACTTATTTACTTTATTTAACATTAAATAAATATTTGTCCTTTATTTAAACATGAATGTTTAAACTTATTTTTTTTTTCAAGTTTAATTTAAGAATATCCTAATTAGTTAAAATGATTTTTAAAACTTAATTATTACATAAAATAATACTTAAAATAAATATTCATATGTTTCGTTGTCTGAAAAGTTATTTTATTTTATTATTATTTTATTTATTTATTATTTTATTTTTTTTCTGGTTACCCTAATTGTAGTGTTTTATTTAACACCTATAAAACTTATGTAATAATATATATATTGTTTTAAAAAAAAAATTAGCGTGGAAAAATGTTGAATTTAACAGACAGTTGTTAAGTTTTTAACGGAAAAAGTTGGGTTGTTACACACGACTCACAAAATAGTCACCAAATCCGGGTGAACCTTCCTACCTAGACCGTCCGTTAATGATGGCCTCGACATTTCAATGCAACCTAGGGGTCACATCACTATGGTACACACTCTCGCAGCCAAAAAAACATCTGCGTGTCTCTAGGTGAGACAATCAGAACCGACGCTCTCGCCTCACAATCGTCCATTAAGTGGAATAATCCACTTGACAATTTTTCACTATCACGTTTCCCGACAGGGAAAATACAGTATCCACCATAATATCGAACTTGTACCTATTCGACAATACGATCCAAGTTTCATAGCAACCTAGATTTTACATTTCGAGAGCACCTGCAACAACAACTTCATTATCTCACCTCCGTGAACTCCAACTTGCACATGATCTCATACCGCACTTTGGCGTTACACGACCACCTTACATAAGAAGTCTTACACTTCACTAGATCTAACACCACTGGGGCTTCCTCATACGACAGTAAAACTCCCCCACTTAGGATTCAGTTCCATATTCTCACCTCCAAGATGATAACATCCTGTGGAATTGTCATTCCACGACACACATGACCATCCTCATCGTTGGTCATACACACCAAATCACCGTAAATTCACCTTAGGCTCTCAGAGTCGTCATACACAATCACTAGAGATGTCGTACACGCGACGACATCGCACCTTCGTACCACGATTAACAATTAACAGCCCTTCATCGTTCGCAAAGCGAACTCCACCAAAATCCTATGTACGCCTCTAAGCCTAGGCATACGCCACTCCGCTTAATCAGTCGTGCATCTCAGTCGAGATCACCCAACCTTCCCCGCAACGAACATTTATTAACAATCGCTCACTCTCATGGAGAAAAGTGACCAACCTGACACAATAATTGCATCGACCGCAATATCAACACTTCATCCTAACCTTCGGCCTAACCGACCATTAAGTCCATCATTGACTCACTGGTCATCTTTACCCACCTATCACTTAAGAGCAACAAGATTCGCTCACCCGTCACTTCATAAGAAGTATTTTACCGCAATGCTCTTAAACTTCAACTTGTGCAATCGTCGAATTACTATCACTCGTCGATCACTATTATAACCTTCGATGCTTCCAAGGGTATCTCACGGGCACCCTAAGCACAAAATGATCACACCATCACTGGAGTTGAACATTACACTAGCAGGTATAAGAAGGCACCTGACGCAGTGTCATGCACATTCCCACCGCAACCTATCGAGATTTTGAAACTCGATCTTTGGTTTCCATACACCCGACGTCACCTACCTCTCCAGAATAATGACCTGAAATCATACCTTCCCGAAAGCCTTACGGTTTATTGTCTTATCGAAAGTTTCTACCGATCACACGCTACCCGCAATTTCCACAAGGCCAAACGATATAGCCTAACGAAAACTTCCGTCTAACGCTAAGAGGTGCTTGGAACACCAAGTCTTACACACTTCTGAACATCGACATAACCACTACAACAAGGGATATTCCGTTAGGAATGTTACCCTATAGTCCAAATCACACTAATCGGTTATCCTAGTTACTATGATTAACTTCAATCAATGACAATCTCAATAGTGCACCCACTACCTAGGGTGACTAAGTACGCATCGAACTCGTGAGTTTGCTCACTTACTTAACTAACCAAAACCACCAATTTACATCTAAGGCACTATTCATCTAAGGTACTAATTTACACACGAAATAAGGCCCCACATAATCACACTTTGGACAAACAGAAGTCCTAGTTAGTCACCTACCCTAAGGCACTAACAAATCTCAATCCGACCCGTATTCCAACAAAACCTGCATATAATACGTAACTGTCAATAAGTCTAAGACTAGGCACCTATTCCAAGGTCACCTAATTCCATTAGACTATGCTCTGATACCACTTGTAATGACTCAACCCGTTATCCAACTGAATACACAGCAACAGAATTTTTTTATTTTTTTTTATACAGATAGGGTGCGCGGCGCGCAACCCTTTATGTGCGCGGCGCGCACGAAGCCTGACAGCTTCTGTCCGAAAATTCCAATTTTTGCTTAATGATCTCCCGCTTCCCGACACTTTTAGACGAAACGGTTTTCACAACACAACATAGAAGGTTAAACTAACATGTTCCAATAATAAAACAAGTTTTACGACACCGGGCCCACATCGGCCGTTTTACGACTTTCGTACAAAATACAAGTTTCAATCCAATTTTACATTTAGACGAGTTAGGACTCTATAACCCAACCCGATACCAAGAGCATAATCTCGGGGACTACCAAATCCCCAATCCGCGTCCGTATATCCAAAAGCTACCCCATCGAGCCCAAGCGCTCCTACGCAACTAGTCTAACAACTAGCTAGCTTCATAACACAATACCTGTAAAAAGGTAAACAACGAGAGGGTAACCTAAAAGCTTAGTGAATGCAATAGTTATACATATATATATATATATATATATATATATATATATATATATATATATATATATATATATATATATATATATATATATATATATATATATATATATATATATATATATATAACCTACTTCCTTGCAATCACTTACACAAATACCTCATACACGCTAGCATTTTAAATTAGCATACCATTTCAACGTACAACGCTAAATCCACAATATCACGAGCTAGCACAAACGATAACATATAACACGAACAATATAATATGCTATACTACAACACATAACCATGGTTAACCAATCGTACAAGAGAATGATACTCGTAAGTGACCATCGGAGTTCATAACATCCATTAGTGTACTTAACACCGCGTAATCACTAATCCCTCCGGGTGATGTCTTAAACACCACGATTAACTCACTCCCATGACAATGTTGTGTCTTAAACACCGCGACTATCCCACATGTCAATCAAACCCATGAGTGATGTCTTGAACACCGCGACAATACCACTCCCATGACAATGTGGTGTCTTAAACACCGCGACTATCCCACATGCCAATCAAACCAATGAGTGGTGTCTTGAACACCGCGACAATACCACTCCCATGACAATGTGGTGTCTTAAACGCCGCGACTATCCCACATGTCAATCAAACCAATGAGTGGTGTCTTAAACACCGCGATAATACCACTCGTTACGTATTATGTGGTGTCTTGAACACCGCGACTATCCCACATTTCACGCTATACAAATAAATACATTATATACATACATGCATAATTATTCCACTCACCTCGAAATGCCCGCACAAGTCATGTATGCAAATCGCCTCCAAATGCAACCGAGCAAACCTTTACCTATAATACGCATATAGGTATACAAACAATCAACATACATTCTCTACGAGAGAATTTGACTCCAACACCCTTAACCAAGGGTTTATACCGACCTCCACAAATCGCCCATTTAGACACCTAAAGGGGACTTCATCAATTACCACTACGGGTGGTAATTTCTACCCATCAAACAAGTACAATTTAACCTAAATTATACTTGACACCATTTAAACCAACCTAGATCTTAACACTAAATTACTACTTAGGTAGTAATCATTTCAAACGCTATTTAACACTTAACAAAAGTGCTTATCATCCAATTAATTCTAAAATTAGTGTCATTACCAAATTTGACCCAATTCAATTCACCCATTTGACATATGTCCCGAAAACATCCTTAATCACTAACGGCTAGTGATTAACTTTCCAAAACACCATTTAACGCATGAACCAAGCATTTACATACTTGATTCTTCAAATCTTGACTCAAAACTTAGTTTGACACCAAATCAAGGTTAACACCCATCTAGACTAGCAAACTTGTTCTTTAAGAACATCAAATTTACACACAAACTTCCAACTTAGTGATTTACACACAAACCATGACCAAATTCGTCCTCGAACCCTAAACCCACAATAATCGGGTTTACTTACACAAACAATACAACAAAACCCACAATTTCATGAGAAATGGGGTTTAAAACCCCAAAAAACTCAAACCCTAAACATGAACCATAATCTTAACAATTAAATTCGAAGTTAAAGCTTACCAATACCATCAAATCGTAGCCATGAACGAGATGAACAACTTTAAAACTCGAGCTTTTGATCGATTCAAGCTTCTTCTTCTCCAAAACCCTAAATCTCTCTCTAGAACTCTCTCTCTCTCTCTCTAAGATTGATGAGAGTATTTGTGGATGTGAAAGTGATACAAAATTGGATCTAAAACTGCTAATATGGCCACAGATCCGTTCTTAAGTGAAAAGACCAAAAAAGCCCTTCATTTATCTCAAAATAGAAAAAGGCAGAAAACTGTCCCAGGTGAGGTGCGCGACGCGCACCCTTGACCTTGCGCGGCGCGCACAGAGGTCAGAACAGCCTGCCAGTTTTTAAACTTATTCCACGCTTCACACACTTAATGTACACCATAAATACACGACATACAATAAATATTTGGGTCTTACACAAAGTCGCCAAAGCAATATGGAATCATTTCTTGAGATGGTAGGGCTTTTCCAACATCTCCATTGATTCCATAGAGGATATTATTTCCAATGAGCATCTCGACATCAAATGCATCTTCGGAAGTGGCATTTGGCAATCTACTAAATGGGCTTGTGGACATTCGATATGGAAGAACCGCAACAACACATTATTTCGTAAGGGCAAAAGGGACTCGACATCGATTCTTAATGATACACAAATCGATAGCTTTCGATGGATCTCGAAAAGACTAAAAAATCGCGCATTGAATGGCAACAATGGATGATCAATCCGGATTTCTTCATTTTTGATCGAGTTGGGGTTGGCTAATCACATCCATCTCACCTGTCTCATCCGCTCTTTCAGTCTTGTCCATATTTTAGATACTTGTTATACACGCCGTATCATTTTTTACTCGTTGTAATTTGATTGGGGACGGTCAATGTTGCCCCCACATCGATACATTGTAAATATTTCGTTGATTAATAAAAGTCATTTTGCTTTAAAAAAAAGACTATTATTAACTAATCACATGTACCACAATTTTTTACACAAATTATTTTTTAAACAGAATCCTTAATTGACATTACATCTCAACAATTTAATCATTTTAAATTTTCAATTTGACGATTAACCCAATTAATAAAAAGAAAAAGCAATCGGAGGGCTAAACTTTAGATACTTGTTATACACGCCGTATCATTTTTTTACTCGTTGTAATTTGATTGGGGATGGTCAATGTTGCCCCCACATTGATACATTGTAAATATTTCATTGATTAATAAAAGTCATGTTGCTTTTAAAAAAAAAAACCATTATTACTAATCACATGTACCACAAATGTCTTTACACAAATTATTATTTTTTAACTGAATCTCAAAGTGACATTACAATCTCAACAATTTAATTATTTTGACTTTTCAATTTGCCGATTAACCCAATTAATAAAAAGAAAAAGCAATCGGAGGGCTAAACTGTAAATTCAGTCCAAAGTATAGGGTTTATATCACAAGTCTACCGTTTGGTCATCGATATATGTAGGTCTGTTCAGTAAGGGGTCACCTTCTTTCATTTTGAATAAAGAATACACTTCTTTGATTTCTCTTTGTTGAATTGTTGATACCTTCAATGACCATTTTCTAGGTTTCATCAACCTTTTCATCTACCAAGTTCCATGTATGATTCCTCTTTCCTTAATTTTAATTCCCATAAATTTGGATATGGGTTTTGCTCAATCTTTCGAATTTCTTGTTTGTTCAAGATTCAATTTTTAGGGTTTTAAGATTAAGTATGGTAGTTGTTTTATGATGTTATTTGTGGGTTTTGCCTATTAACTTGGTAATACGTTTTATTTCTTGATCCAATGGTAAAAATGTTAAATTGGTAATGAAAGATATTTGTTTGATGTTCATGAAGTACGGAGTAACATTCTTTAGGTTTAGTAGTGAGTTTAATTCATTAATTTTTATTTGCTTGATTTGCATATTTCACCTTGGGTTGTGATGTTTGACCAGATCTGAATTCAACTATTTCTTTTTTATTTTTGACTTTTCAAATTTGTGATTGCATAAAGTATGCAAAGCTTTTGCTTTAGAAAAAAACATCCAAAATCCTTTCTAACTAATTATTTTTTTTTTTCTTTTTCTGATGAGATGGAGATTATTAGATTAAATAATTGGAGGGTCATAGCTTTGGATTTGTGTTTTTAGATTGATCATTCTATTGAGTATTGAATAATCAAGATAAGGTAATCAAGAGTCTCTTAAAGACAGGGATATATAAGTAATTCTGCATATGTCACAATAGTTTGTTTATCCTTATCCAAATCTGCTTAATTGTTTCAAAATTACAATAATAGTGACATGATCAGGTGAAGCACACATCTTTTGTACCCTAGTAGTTTTTGTGCATGACTGTTGACTTGGTTTGACTATTTATTTGTGCTTGTATGTTGAAAGATTGAAGACCAGTACAATTGACTTAATTTGGTCACTCCTTTTCATATATTTTGTGAAGCCTGCAGATTGAATTTATACAATTTTTTTGAAACATTTATCGAGCAATGGCTCCTTCAACGGTAGACGGGCCTTCAAATGGTTCTGCAAAAAAGGAGGAAGAAGGAACTGCACCGTCTTTATTTGAAATTGACGATTCCGATCTATCTAGATTATTAGAAAAACCGAGGCCCGTTAACATAGAGAGAAAAAGATCGTTTGATGAAAGATCGTTTAGTGAAATGTCAATCAACATATCACCACCAAGAAACAATTTTTATAGAACAAGTGATAATTCATCGCGTGTTTTTGAAAATCTTGAGGGCGTATATTCACCGGGTCGATGGACAGGGACTCCTAGAAGTGGTTATTTTGAACCTCATCCGATTGTAGGAGATGCTTGGGAGGCGTTAAGAAGATCGTTGGTCAACTTTCGTGGTCAACCTGTTGGGACAATTGCTGCACTTGATAATTCTTCAGAGGAACTTAACTATGATCAGGTGAAATTTAGTTTCTCTTTATTCGCCAAGTTCATAATCTACCCCTCTTTTTGTTAAGTTTACAGATTTGCATATCAAGATGGATCTCGTTTAGTCAACTTCTAATTATGTTTGATTTGGGTTATTTATTATATATCAGTTGTGTGAAGTTTGAAACTTTGCTAATATGTAAGTGGTTTAAACAGCTCTAAAGTCACCCATGGTGTGTAATTGCAACATGAAAAAGTTAGATCTTGCTGTATTATTTATAACAACCACAATAGAGTTATTAAAATATTAGTTGATTCGCTAGTTATTTACAAATTCTGATGTTTGGTAGAGATTTGAGTCTCTTTTTACTCAATCCTTCATGAATTTTAGATGCATTGCAAAATTTGCACTACCTTTCGTTACATATTGACGTTAGGCTTGTCACAAAAAACCCAAAGTGATATGTTTTTTATTATAGTATCTGAATTCTGAAATATATTCAGTGTAATACTAAAGTAATCTTGTTACCGTGCGTTGTTGCATTAATGACGTGTTGCTGACGAGCAAATAGCTCAGTTTAGCTTTTAACCTTACAACAATAGTGATGTTTGATTTATTTGCCAGATATCTATAAAAGTTCATCTTTCATGTTTTGGTAAATGTTGTTTGCTGATATCTCGGGGGATATATCATACGGGGTATAAAAAAGCAATTTAATTGGCTTTGTTTCTTTGTTTTCTCTTTATTAGTGAAATATTGCATCATCTAGTTCTAAAGTTTGTTTCTTTTTAGGTTTTCGTAAGAGACTTTGTGCCCAGCGCATTGGCTTTCTTAATGAACGGAGAGCCTGAAATAGTAAAGAATTTTCTATTAAAAACCGTTTTCCTTCAATCACGTGAAAAGAAGGTAGACAAGTTCAAATTAGGAGAAGGGGTGATGCCTGCAAGTTTTAAAGTGCTCCACGACCCTGTTAGGAACACGGAGACCATATTAGCAGATTATGGTGAAAGTGCTATCGGGCGGGTCGCTCCAGTTGATTCGGGTTTTTGGTGGATTATTTTGCTGCGTGCATATACAAAGTCTACTGGGGATACTACTCTAGCTGAAATGCCCGAATGCCAAAGGGGTATTCGGCTTATTATGACTTTGTGCCTGTCTGAAGGATTTGATACGTTTCCGACATTGCTTTGTGCTGATGGGTGCTGTATGATTGATCGTAGAATGGTTAGTTCACTCATATATTCTTGTCTTTTTGCTCTTATATCTTCAAAGGTATTGGCTTTCACACATATATCTCGTCTTTTTACTCTTATAGTTTAAAGGTATAGGCTTTTACACATATTTCTCGTCTTTTTGCTCTCATAGTTCTGAAATTATAGGCTTTTTCCTATTATATTGTTATAATTAGTTGATTACTCCATACTTCTTTAAAAAAATGTACGAAGACGTGTTTCTGGGTCAACCAACTCTACCCTTCCTTATTTGGCTCGTACTAAGAAATGTTCATTTCAACCTAACCCGTTGCCCGTAGTGCCCACCCTCTACCCATCTGATTTTTTTTTGATATAATTGCATCTAAGTTTATTATGCAACTTGATTATAACAGATCACTATTCTTGGAATGTTTTGTTTCTTTGTTATATCTTGTTTATTCATGATAAAGTTAAGGTCTTGGCATTTAAAAGATTTAATGAGAATGTTAGATTTTACATTTTACTTGACTAAAATGTTCAACTATTCTTGTAATGGTTAGTATCTAGTAGAAAGATCCCGTCTTCTATTTTTTTGGTTACAACTATGAAGTTATTGGCTTTGGTCAAATTTCTTAATCATTGTGCTATCGCCCTTGTTTGCGTTCTTTCCCTTTTTCTTTTATCTTTCACAAATTGGTTGCTGATTTGCAACAAGATATGATGGTTTGAAATGTTATTTACTCGTTTGAAATAGTTACTGTTAGCATTTAGCAAAGACGTCAGTTGGCAAAATATGATAACTTATTTGATTCATTTAATGTCCGTATATCTAAACTTGGATTCTTTGGTGTCTTTAGGGTGTATATGGGTACCCGATTGAGATACAAGCATTGTTCTTCATGGCTCTAAGATGTGCATTGCTTCTTTTAAAGCGTGATAATTGTGAGAGTGATGAATGCATTGACCGAATAGTCAAACGCCTTCATGCCCTAAGCTATCACATGAGAAGTTACTTTTGGCTCGACATTAAGCAATTAAACGACATATACCGTTACAAAACAGAAGAATACTCTCATACCGCGGTCAACAAGTTCAATGTTATTCCCGACTCACTTCCTGAATGGGTTTTTGATTTCATGCCAACTAGAGGAGGTTACTTTATTGGTAACGTAAGTCCTGCAAAAATGGATTTTAGGTGGTTTTGTTTGGGTAATTGTGTAGCTATTTTGTCTTCTTTAGCAACCCCCGAGCAGAGTTGTGCTATAATGGACCTTATTGAATCACGTTGGCAAGAACTTGTTGGTGAAATGCCGTTGAAGATTTGTTATCCGGCAATGGAAAGTCATGAATGGAGAATCGTTACCGGGTGTGACCCGAAGAATACGAGCTGGAGTTACCATAATGGTGGATCCTGGCCAGGTAAACACTCTACTACCGTAAATAAATTGCGTGTTAATGGTTGATACGGGTATGCACTTCCATAACAAATTTATTAGAATAAATGTTACAAATAACCTGATAAAGAATATGTATGTGTTGACAAATTCAATTCTATTTTTAAAGATATGCACCCACATGCATGCCACTGTATAGAACTTGTGGGTTTGCCCGTGTTGGCATTTGGCACCCGACACCCATACTGTTATGTAGCTCGATTTTAGCTAAAGGTTGTGTAACTATCAGAGTCAAAATAGCTCCGCTAGAAAGGGTAGTTTTTGTTTGCAGGTGAAATCTGTCTGAGTCCACAAGTATCAAATCTAAGTAGAAAAGTTATATCATTTCGATAATAATATCATATCTTCAATACAGTGATTTTAGGATGTCCTACAAAACATGTAATACGAGCAACTTTTGACCGCCTTTTAGTTAAGCTATATTTTGCTGTATGTAACCCAGGTCACTTATACTTTGTAAGTTACATCATGATGTTTTAAGTCAAAGTTGCGACCTCTAATGTTCAATCAAGATGTTTCCAACACCCTACTTTAAAACTTGCATTGTTTTACGTTGTTCGACTCCCGTGGGGTGCACCATTGCACACAAGGTTGCCCCTTAACCCTTGAATTCCACCCTAAGGTGCCTTCCGCACATCGCGTAGCGGGGGCAGTGGGGGAGGGGGCTTTTACCGCCCATGCTCTCAGATTGGGCCGGGTTTTATCCTGGGCAGTAGTTGGGAGCGGGTTATGCAACTGTGGGAGATGATCGCGTGGATGGTTTAGTCTCCCCTGGGTGATTTGAACTTCTGTTCAAAAAAAAGTTACATACTTGTAATATTTCGTCGTGTATATTTTATTTATGTTTTGCTACACGAACTTGTGATATAAAGGATTAGTTCTGCCACTAAATTATGCTTTTTTGCGCTTTTTTTGTTGTTGTTGGTGTTGACTACTACCTTTTTTCATTGGTGCAGTGCTGATATGGCTTCTGACGGCAGCGTGTATTAAAGCAGGAAGACCTCAAATTGCAAAGCGAGCAATTGAGTTAGCAGAAAGCCGATTATTGATGGATCAATGGCCAGAGTATTATGACGGAAAGCTCGGTCGGTTTATAGGAAAGCAGGCTCGAAAGAACCAAACATGGTCAATAGCAGGTTACTTGGTGGCTAAAATGATGCTTGAAGATCCATCTCATTTGGGTATGATTTCACTTGAAGAAGACAGACAGATGAAACCTCAAATGAGAAGGTCTGCTTCATGGGCTTTTTGATTCATTGATTATATACTCGTATTATACTCACTCGATAATTTGGGCGTCATTAACTGCTCGGAACAATGCAAATTGTTTGAGATTTAAATTTTGAATAATGTTTTTGTATTTTAAAAATCTACAGTTCAATAGAACTCGAAAAATAGGTGTACTAATGTTGAATGCTTAGATAAAGCCGTGGTCCGGTTAACTTTTTTAAGCTAAGGATTTGTGTACCAAGAATATGTTGATTACCAGATATTGTGAATTGTGAATGCGAAACTAAATTTTAAATTAAATAAATTGATGTAATTTGCCATTTTAAGTAGTCTCTTTACAACTGTTTGAGGGATATTTTCCTTTCATGAGGAAAGAAAAACGAGTCTCTTTCCGTTATACTTTACTTTCAACCTACGACGGTTTTGCACGTCACTTTTACCCACAAAGTCCTAGCACAAACAAACTTGGCTCTCGGATATTGGGATGCTTGTTGCTTACTATGCACTTTACAAGTTTGCAGTAGTCACAACCCACAAGTGCGGTATGGTTGTTTTGCATATACGGAGCGCCTTTATTTGCCTTTATTGGTTATGTATGCTCATTTCATATTTTTCACATTTCCACACCATAGTCATCCATCACTGGCCCATTTTGACTCAATGAAGTGGGATTGGATTAGAGATGCTTTATCAACTGTTGATAGAGATTATGGAATCTTTTAACCGTGTTTTTCATGATGTAACTAATGTTCATGTGGTGCACCACTTGATATCAAGTATCCCACATGATCATACCGTAGAGGCAACTAAAGCTATCAAGCCCATATTAGGTGATTACTACAAATACGATGATACACCGATCCTTGAGGCTTTTTGGAGAGAAACAACGGACTGTATTTACGTCGAGCCAGATGAGGGTGCAGAGAAAAGCGGCGTTTACTGGTTCCGCAAATAGATCAAGCTCATACTTATGCTTGATCTTATACATTCATAGGCAATAAGACTAAAATATTTATGCCTAGAATTATACCCCCTTCTTCTCTTCATATCTATTATTCTCCGGTTTCATTTGAACTGTGTACCTTGATACATTTTATTGACATTGATATATGTTGATGTAAATCTCTTAAGTTTCTTCTTTGCTTGTTTCTTTTTATTTGTTTAAATTAAACTTCTCTCATTTTTTATTTTATTTTTATGTAACCAACTAACCATTAACTATCTAGTTCTATGAATGGTACTCCGTACTTGAAAATTGATTCGGGCCCAGAGATACAATTGAGAACTGGGCATGAGGAAAACCAATTACAGAGTCTTGTTAGACTTGCTAAAACTTCTTATAAAAAATGTATAATAACGCAGGCTTACCATGTAAAGGAAAAGAAAAATACATACCCCGTATCTGATTTGTCTAGATCTCATTCACACCATTTTGTAATATTTATTTGTAAATATTTTGTAACTTTGAGAACCCACCCTTGTGGTCTAGTGGTTCACCCCTTTGCACTTGTGCATTGGGAGGGGGTGGGGAAGTCTCAAGTTCGAGTCCCTCCCCTTAAAAATATTTGTGGGATTTATTTCCTGAAAGCCGAATTGCCCCGGGGAAGGTTTTACCGACCCGTATTCAGGACAGGTCTGACCGCATGCCCCTCGGGATGGTATAAGGTTCGGATCCCTGTAATGCGGTTCGGGTTTCCTGCCCTAAAGCGCGTACGTGCGTGGCAAATGAGAGTATTCGATGCCAACAACTTGCCCTTCAAAAAAAAAAAAAAATTTGTAACTTTGACTATATCTTAAATAGGAACATATTAATGTTAGTGTATGAGTTTTGTATATCTTATAGATAGATAGATTATAGATTATAGATAGATAGATGTTATTATAGTTTAACTGAGTCCTTATGACTTATTTATAATTAGCCCTAAAACCCTAATTGATGTACTACATATGATTGTCTAATGGAATGATTTATTTGTGGAAAAGTAAGTCGGTATCTGAGGTTAATTGATCCTCCCTAATTTACAATATATATAACAGCCGGCACGAATGAACAGTACCGTTACAGTACCCGCTACAGTAACCTTTTTTCAAACTTCGTTTGCTACAGTACCGCTACAGTATTTTTTTATTATTTTTTTACAAACTTCGTTTAGTAGGTTCAAATTTTCTGGCCCAACGAAGTGGGCCAACGGCCACTTCCTAGTTTCTTTTATTGATCTACTTAGCCAACTCTTCTACATTTTTTCTTAAATATTCTCAAGATCTTTTGGCCAACACGTTATCAAAAAATTGTAGCACCGTCTATTTCATTTGATGAAAGAAAACGAAGTCATCCCAGATAGCATATCAATCGAGGTACCTTCTGAAGAGATTTAGCAGAAAAAATCATGTACGTTTTATTAAATGAGTATATATGAAATTTGAAAAAATGAAGATTATGATATGTAGTACCAGAGGCGGAGCTATGTGTCAAGGGGGGGTCATATGACACCATCGAAAACTCATATATAATAGATATTTGATAGAATGAAACATAATTATATTTCTAGCTCGCTTGTTATTAAGCTTTCACTCTAACTTGCCACTCTCTGGTTCGAACCATAAGCATGCAAACACCTTATTTTTTTTAGTTCTTGTTTTCTGATAGTACATTTACTATATGTTTTCATAAAGAAATTTACTCATTTATTTGGGGTCCACCTAATATACAAGTATTAAGTAGACTTATGGTTACAAAAGTTTTGTTTTACTCCCGAATGTATGTATAATGAGGTAATTGTTTATAATTTCTTATTTATTAACCGAAAAAAAAAAAATTCACATGACATTTGTGTTTGCAACTTGGTAGATTTTGATATTATATTGTGACACTTAGTTCTTCAATTGGATCATTTGTAACTTGGTAGATTTTGATATTATTTTGTGACACCTATTATTATAAATAAATCTTGAAAAAATTTGTAACGTGGTAGACCCTGTTATTATTTTATGACACCAACCAATGTAAATCCTGGCTCCGCCACTGTGTAGTACTCTATCGGTCCCAATTTGATTGTCCCACATCAATTTGAAAAATATCTATAATTTTATTATTTTACATTTTTACTTATCTTTAGAAGTTTTCTAATGATTTTAAGAAAAAAATTGTGCAGATAAAATTTAAAAAGTTGATTATTTGCAAGTTGACGAAATGTATACTTTTTATTTTGTATACTGTAAAATATGACAAGTGGAAAAAAAAAAAACTCTATACTTTTGTCTATATGCAGAAAAGGGTTGACACCTTTCTTATAGCATTGACCCGCATAAGCTGACGTGTCAGTACCGAAAGGGAGATACACATCATCATTCGATATCATCGTACAAAAACAAAACAAAAACCACAACTTAACATTTACATTTAATTTTGATTACCTTTCATTAAAATTTGTGGGTTCCCTTAATTCTTCCAAAACCAAAACCAACAGAAAAAAAAAAAAAACCCCTCAATTCAATTCAATCCAAATTGAAACTGAAATTGTAAATTTCCAGAAAATAAAGAAGATAGAGGGGTAGGATGAAAGGGAACCCAACGAAACGGCCAATCCAGGTTGTACGGACATGGGTACGAAGACAACCACCGAAAGTGAAGGTGTTTTTAGCGTTTTTAATCGCAATCACTGCTCTTGTTTTTATTCGTATGGTGGTTTACGATCATGATAATCTTTTTATTGCTGCTGAAGCCGTTCATGCCCTCGGTATCTCTGTTCTTATTTATAAACTTGCCACCGAAAAAACTTGTGCCGGTAATTTATCATACATTTTCTGCGTTTTCTATAATTCATTTCGGAAATTTAAATGGATTATTTTCGCAATTTATAGTTAATTGTTGAATTTTGTATGCATTGTTGTGGGGTTTCGATGATTTTCTTATTAGTTGATTTTGATCAAAAAGGTTCCAACAATTTTGTTTTGGGGAGTTTTAATTATAGTTTTTATTCACAAACTAGTATGCGATATTCCCCAAATAGAATTATGCGAAATCAATAAATGGTTTTGTGAGAAATTTGCTTAAGCAAAATATTTATGGCGAATTTTGTTTCATGTGCAATTTCTTTTAATGTGAAATTGCTCTTAAATGCAAACCCTTTTATGGAATTTTTGTTATTTGGAAGGAATAAAAGATTGATTTAATTTTAGAGAAGAATGTACATTTGCTTGTGTTGGAAAGCAACTTTGAGACAAATTTTGGAATGAGTCGTACATTTGATGCAAAGAATCAATAGATTATGGTTTATTTGATGAAAAGTAGAGTTAGTTATTAGAGTGGTCCCAATGGTGGTGTCATGACTAGTGCCCTCCTTTTAGCCCTCAAGGACACTAATGGCACCATTCAGCCATGGGCTAGCCCTCAACCCATCACCCTCATTCATTTCTTTTTACAAGCATATTGCAGGACGGAACGGAGTGAAGGCTTATGTGTTACTTTTTGCTTGTATACTTGTACATTTAATTAAAATCATATAGTTGGCCCCAATTTTTATGAGGAAGTATGTCATGTTTGGGAGTGTTTAGTCCTTGGTTAGTACTGATGAGGAGGAAGTGCAGACGTGACTCAGATGTGGCGGCTAGTCCTGGTGAGGAAGTGTTGTCATGGTTGGGAGCCCTCTTAGGTGATGATTAGTTCTGGTAACTACTTTTTGGCCAAGAGATCTTTCCGACTCTGTCGTTTAACAAGAAGATTTTGTCATTGAATGTGTATTCTGCTTTTATTTTCTCTTTTTAGATATCATGTTTTCACTTATTGGAATATCAATATCTTTCCTTGCATAAAATAATTTAGTGAATGTTGTATTAAAATATGGGACACTATTAATAGATCCCACGTGTAACGTGTTTAATATGTGTTTGTAGAAAATGAGCTTTTACGTTTTAGTTTCACATGAGATTTTTGTATAGGAGTATGAATTGGCGGAAGCCATTCATTTCTGTTTATCTAATTATGAATGGAATAATTATAGCTACAATGTTATAATGTATATTCTTGTTGGTGGCTTATCGCAGGTCTATCACTGAAGTCACAGGAACTTACGGCTATGTTCTTGGGATCTAGACTTTATTGCAGTTTTGTAATGGAATATGATGTACACACTTTATTAGATCTGGCTACATTGGCAGCCACCGTTTGGGTCGTCTACATGATGCGTTTTAACCTAAATTCTAGTTACATGCATGAAAAAGATAATGTTCCTAATCATTATGTGGTAAGTTTTTTTAACATCGCCATCTTAATATTTTTATAATTAGAATGAAATTTTATAAGCTTTTAATCATATTGAAAATAATCACATTTCATGATCTGATTGTAGGTGATTCCTTGTGCTTTATTGTCTCTAGTGGTTCATCCTACAACACAACATCACGTTATAAACAGGATTCTGTGGGCCTTTTGTGTTTATCTTGAAGCTGTTTCTGTACTACCACAGCTTCGTGTTATGCAAAACACCAAGGTCAATATGTAACGAATATATTCACTAGCACGATTTTTATTTGTTGGACGCTTGTATGTTACTTTTACTAACTTAAAGTTTATTTCCCTTTAGATTGTTGAACCGTTCACAGCGCATTATGTGTTTGCTTTAGGCGTTGCAAGGTTTCTCAGTTGTGCCCATTGGATCCTACAGGTATGTAGCCGATATTACATTTACTAATTGCCATGAACCCAATGTCTGCTAAAAGAATCAGGATATTTTTTTATTATTAATTTTTTATTTTTTAAGAATTAGGATATTATTATTGTATATATTAAAAGTTCTTTGTGATGAAAGTTGTTTGACATTCGTACAGGTACTGGATACTGGGGGACGCTTGTTGACAGCTTTGGGTTCTGGATTGTGGCCCTCAATGGTCCTTCTTTCTGAAATCGTCCAAACGTTTATACTTGCTGACTTCTGCTATTACTATGTTCAAAGGTTCCATCTCATAATCCGCTTTTAACTTCTTTTAATAACATCGTTTGTTTTCTATATCAATACAATAAGACTGATATTGGGTGTCAATATGGGCGGTTAAGGTGATTTGGGTAATGGGTCAAAGTGGATAATCTTTGGATCGAGTTGAAACAAATTTCGCTGACTAAAGTATGCTTTTATACATTAAAATTACATTTTAGACAAATTTTGACCAGTCTGTGATTATTTTTTAGCCATTTCTATTTAAGATTTTTCTACGGCTCTATTGAGTCGACAGCAATCGTCGATTTATTGGCGACTTGACTGACTCTTAGAGCCTAAATTAAATTCCAGTCAGGAGTTAAAACCCGTGGAAATTTGATTCTACCATTTTCATGGCATCTAATTATTTTTATTTTATATTTTTTTAATTTTTTAAAAACTTTTTCCTACTTAAAGGCCGGAGGTCCTCTCGGAAGCAATCTCTTTATCCGTCGAATAGAGAGAGGGATGACTTCCTCTATTTTTGAGAGTGTTTGACTCTGGGTGGAGAAATGACTTGTCTTTATTCTCGGATAGGGGAAGGATTGTCTACATCTCACCTCCCCATACACCATTTATGTGGTATTGGGTTTTGTTGTTGTTGTATTTAAGATTTTTCCTTTTTACCTTTTAGAGTTCAAACACAATCTGATTCAGCTTATTCGTAAGTCAATGTTTTACCTCTGATTTTAACCATGATTTGATGCCTTTTGATGATTGCAGTGTTATGGGCGGGCAACTCGTTTTACGCCTTCCATCTGGAGTGGTGTGAGCTGTAATATCCGTAAAAAGATAGCAGGGTTTATTAGAGTAATAACTCCCCGTAATAGAGAGAGTAAGCGACATTTTGTTCTTCTGCTGTTAATTTTTCTGTTTCTTTATAATGCATCTCATGTAGGTTACAATGGGACTGTAGGGGAGTTACATATCCTAGCAAAGATTATTACCCTGTTAAGATTGTGTAAAGTTTCTTATATATCTTAAGAAAGATTTAGAGTATTTGGGAGTTATTGTTTCTGTGCCTAAACCTCTTTCCCTGTTATAGCTTGTAATTTGTTTATTTACTTTTTAAAATACATTATAATGGGTTTGGGTTTCTTCATACTCACATCCCTAAACCGAACGCTAAAAGATAAAAATGAAATACTAAGGCCGTAACGTTAGTAAATTGTAAGTTGAGTTTAGAATGAAGTCAAGGATATGATAGTATTTTTGCATGATAATTTGATGAGGGGATTGCAATTTGCAAGTTGTATACTCCGTAGTTTATAGTAGTTAGTGTAACAACCTGTCATATATCAGTTTGAGAAAGAAATGTGAGTTCTTATAAGCTTAAATTTTAAGCTTAAAGTTGTGACTATATTAAATATAAAGTTGTGTGTTAAAGTATTGGTTGTGAATCGTCCGCCAGAATACATGTACATGTTTGGGTTATGTAAAATGTATATTGTTATGGAACCTATCTAGCAAAATGTCGTAAAGTTAATATCTAAGATTCAAACCATGAGAAGGTGTGAATTTATCAAGTTGATCCTTTTAGCCACGGTGGTTTACCATGCACGACTTTAGACAACTTATAAAGCGAGTTGTCGCTTCAAGATTAATCAGCTCGCATATCTAGTTAGATTACTCATGCTCGAAAGAGGAATAAAATCGAGCTTTTCAAAATTGCAGTAAAAACAGTGGAAACAATACTGGGTAATCAATTAAACGTAAGACAGTTAATTATAACCTTCTAAACTTGTGTTGTAACTCAAGTGGTAGTGGCTTGACACTCTTTGTTAGAGGTCAGGATTTCGACTCTTGGGGATTACAACATTGCACACAGGGTTATCCCTAACTTTGAAATCTACCTAAGGTCGCTTTTCGCACATTGTGTTGCGGGGGCAACGGGGAGGGTTTTTTTTACCGACCATGCCCTCGGATTAGTCCGGGTTTCCTCCAGAGCAATAGTTGGGGGCGGGTTATGCAATTGCAGCAAATGACCGCGTGGGTGATTTAGTCCCTCCGAGTGATCCCAAACTTCTGTTAAAGAAAAAAAGTTAATTATAACCTTCCATTACTGGTTCCTCCTCAGTTATGTATGGGGTGTTGATGATGATGATGATGATAGATTCGGCTATACTTGCATCAGTCCCTTTCGGAAATAAATAAAAACTAATGCTCTTTTGTCGTGTGTTTTCTATATCCATCAAATTCTAGACTTGACTGACTCTTAGAGCCTAAAGTAAATTTCAGGCATGATTTAAAACCCATGAAAATTTGATCTTACTATTTTCATGGCGTGTCAATTATATTTTTAATTTAATTTAATTTTTAAATTTTTTGTTTCCTACTTATTGGCCGGAGGTCCACTCGGAAGCAATCTCTCCATCCGTTGAATAGAGAGGGGATGACTTTCTCTACTTTTGAAAGTGTTTTCACTCTGGGTGGAGAAATGACTTGTCTTTATTCTCGGATAGAGGAAAGATTGTCTACATCTCATCTCCCCCATACACCACTCATTGTGGTATTGGGTTTTGTTGTTGTTGTTGTTGTTGTTGTTGTTGTTGTTGTTGTTGTCGTCGTCTAGATGATTTTTTTCATTTGGGCTTTTATTATTTGGTTTTCTGTTGTTACAAATTTTTCGAATAAGTCTATCTTTAATGCTAGAAAAAATTACGTCATTGGTACCTGTAGTTTGTTTACATTATCATGACAACACCTAAACTTTTATTTTTGCGTAGTTGGTACCTAGATTTTGTGTAACTTACGTGGTTGGTGCCCCTGGCTAACTGGAGTCAAATTTTAATAGTTAACCCCTCACATGTGCCACGCATGTGAGAGTATATTCGTCCATTAAACCAATCTTCCCAAATTAAACAAAATCTTCATCTTCTTCTAAAAAATCTTCAAACAAAACTCAACATCTTCCTCTTCTCTAACAAAATCTTCAAACAAAAATCAATATTTGTTTGAAGATTTTGTTGGAGTGGATGAAGATGTTAAGTGTTGTTTGAAGATTTTATAGAAGAAGATGAAGATTTTGTTTAATTTGGGTAGATTGGTATAAATGGACAAATATACCCTCACATGCATGGCACATGTGAGGGGTTAACTATTAAAATTTGACTCGTTAACTAGGGGTACCAACCATGCAAGTTACACAAAAGCTAGGTATTGTCAAATATGGTGCCTTGGTTGGTGAATTTAATGGTCAAATACCACATGTATGTTATGCTCATAACTATTGCCATGGAGGCTCTTGCTTTTCATACTCACCAAACATTCTCCATTTTGCTATAAATAGATGCATCATATATCTCATTTAAGCATACCCCAAAATCACAAGTGTTCTTGTGTACTAAAAAAGAGTTAATAGAGAGTTAAAGTGTTAACTCCTAATTACAAGAGATATAAAGATTAGTGTTTATCCTTGTAATTAGAGAGAAGTGTAATTCTTATTATTCTTATTAGTGGAACGTTTCTTTCCTTGCCCGTGGTTTTTACCTATTGGGGTTTTCCACGTTAAATCTTGGTGTATCTTTATTGTCGCTATTTCAATTATTACTAGCGGTTTGCTATAATTCGGTATCGCTTTTCTCAACAAGTGGTATCAAGAGCTAAGGTTCTAATATCTAGTGTGTATTAATCTACTTATCGTATGCTCTGTGGTTGCCACGGGAGTGGATCGTCCACATCAGAAAATAAGTGTAACGACCCAGAAATTTCCGACCAAATTTAAACTTTAATCTTTATATTATTCCGACACGATAAGCAAAGTTTGTTAAGTTAAATCTCAAGAATTTTAAACTGTGTTCATACATTCATTATAACCTCAACCAAATTCCGACGAGTCACGAACCGTTATATATAAATAGATATGCATATGTATATATATATATTATAACTTGAGAATATTAATAAAGTATTAAACGTATAATACTTTACACGAATGTATTTGTTTCAATATGATTTTCGACGAAATTAAAAAGAAATATATTAAATGATTGAATTATCAGAAACATTGAATTATGATTACAAGTCTCTGTTGAGAGGTCCACTATGATTTGAGAAAATCTATTCCTCTTAACGATATTCAGAATAATTTGTAAAACTATTTATAAATAAAAACAAAAAGTGTCATTTACGAAAGTTA
This sequence comes from Rutidosis leptorrhynchoides, assembly GCF_046630445.1. Classification (NCBI taxonomy): domain Eukaryota; kingdom Viridiplantae; phylum Streptophyta; class Magnoliopsida; order Asterales; family Asteraceae; genus Rutidosis; species Rutidosis leptorrhynchoides. The sequence goes on from NC_092333.1 coordinate 28,492,547, forward strand.
GACAAAAGTTAGTGGAGAATTGGTTTCCATAATATTCTATTAATCTATTTTCAAACGTACAAAGACGTTTTCAGTTTAAAAAGAACTTTATTATTAAAACGTATATAACTTTTATAAATATCTAGAATCACTTTTGACAACTCATTACTTAACCAGTATAATAAATATAACGATATTTATATTTTATTTCATTAAATATATATAACGATTTAAATTAATATTATATATATTTATACGCGTATTATACATACATAGTTTTTATACTTTTACTATACTTTAACTTTACCTTTACTTTACTTTTACTTTACTTTAACTTTAATAATTCACTTTAATAATTCATACTTTAATAATTCACTTTAATAATTCATACTTTAATAATTCACTTTAATAATTCATACTTTAATAATTCACTTTAATAATTCATACTTTAATAATTCACTTTAATAATTCAAAAATCTATTATAAATAGAATTCAATAGGTTTCATTATTTCATAGAAACTTGAAAATATATTTCTCTAAACTCTCTCAATCGATTTATTTATATATATATATATATATATATATATATATATATATATATATATATATATATATATATATATATATATATATTTGCTCTGTATTATTTCAAGATATTATTAGTATACATAAAATATTACGACGGAGTGCTGTCCGAGTGATTTCAAAATAGTTTTTTTGAATGAGTCGAAGCTAAGGAAATTATGGGTTATAGCTATGGAGGTGATGGGTATGGTTCATGGGTATGCTCGTGAGGTCAATCTAGTGTTTATCATCTCCGTTGCATCTACGTACTTTCCTGCAATATTGAATCTCAATATTGATACGTTCGTGAATCCGAGGCCAACCTTGCACTTGTTAAATGACGTTATATGTATTTTTACTACGAAATACAGTATTGTGAGTTTCATTTGCTCCCTTTTATATATATTTTTGGGACTGAGAATACATGCGCTGTTTTTATAAATGTTTTACGAAATAGGCACAAGTACTAAAACTAATTCTACGTGGGTTTAAACCAGAAATATACCCTTAGCTTGGTAACATTAAACTACTTGTCTATGTACGGTAGGCACGAATCCTAAACATAGATCTATTGGGCCTGACAAACCCCATCCTGACTATGGGATGCTTTAGTACTTCGAGGTTATTTTAAACACACCTGATATAGTGTACTTCAGAGGGTAAAACATGAACGTTAAGGCTTGTTACCGGGTGCCTACAACTTATAGAATACTTTTATACACTTGCGAGTGTACATATATTTATAAACGGAAATCTTGTGGTCTATTAATATATTGAAATGATTGTTATGATAAACCTATGAACTCACCAACCTTTTGGTTGACACTTTAAAGCATGTTTATTCTCAGGTATTAAAGAAATCTTCCGCTGTGCATTAGCTCATTTTAAGGATATTACTTAGAGTCATTCATGGCATATTTTGAAAGACGTTGCATTCAAGTCATTGAGTTCATCAAGATTATTATTAAGTCAATTATAGTTGGATGTATTATGAAATGGTGTGCATACCGTCAATTTTCATTGTAAAGAAAGTTTGTCTTTTAAAAACGAATGCAATGTTTGTAAAATGTATCATATAGAGGTCAAATACCTCGCGATGTAATCAACTATTGTGAATCGTTTATAATGTATATGAACGGGTCCTTTCAGTTGGTATCAGAGCGGTGGTCTTAGCGAACCAGGTCTGCATTAGTGTGTCTAACTGATAGTCGTTAGGATGCATTAGTGAGTCTGGACTTCGACCATGTCTGCATGTCAAAAGTTTTGCTCATCATTTTTGTCGGAAATTACCTGCTTATCATTCTTAGTCTAGACACATCTTATTGCATTGATTGCATGAATAGTGTATAGACAAAATTCATATCTTAGCGTATCTGCTAATTCATATCTTAGCGTATCTGTTACTGTAAACTTTGCCTCACATATTCCGTAAATTCTTCCGTAATCTACGAAACCTTTTGCTCTATATAATTAGAATACCACCCGATAGCCGGAAAATCATTTCATATCGAAAAATTCTTTATTCAATCGTACGAAATGGAATTCGTCATTAGTTCAAGTCCCTCGGATTCCGAAATGGAATCCCACTCAAGTTCCGAAAGCAGTGTGACCGGAATGGATCAACCAATTAGTCATCATCTATTCTGGATGAATTGGGGATGGGTTCGTAGCCTCCTTAATCATTGGAGACAAGAATAAGGTGATCCCTTCCATCCACCACATTGCCCTCTTGGCGAAGAACCTGAAGCACTTACCGGCGAACCTATCCGAAACACTATTTTCTCTCTTATTTCTAGAGTATCTCGTCACGATTACATACTACACCAAATTCTAGATTTTATTTATCCGCTCGTCCGAACCGACAATCACCCCGGTGTAATAGAAGAAGTCAACGAGCTTCGCGCTCGGGTAGTGGCTTTGGAGAATATGGTGCAAAGGTTACAAACACCAGCAGCAGCACCAGCAGCATAAACAATACCACCATCAGCAACACCAACAGTACCATCACCACCACCAACAACAACATCCACATCCCACACTGCAACATCACAATCTGTATCTCAAACATCAACGTCATACGCCCTGTAAATATCCAGGAATATCAACAACAATAAACGATGAAGTATTAATTCATAAACTTCATTGAAGAGATATCTCTGCGGCAGTTATGTAATCTTCAAAATCTTAGAGATTATTTAATTCTGATAGTAAATCGGATGAGTGAACGGAGATGGTAGAGTAGAAACTTTGATCGAAAATGGTGTACGATTTACAAGCTAGAATTGTTTTACCAACAGCATCAACAGGACCGTAGCATCATCAACACAGTCAGTGCCGTCAATATCGTCAGAATCAACAGCACCTGTAACATCACAAACTCTGTCAGTTCAAGAATCGTTGTGGACATCATTACGAATCAACAACAAATATATTGTATCAACGAGTTATGAAGTATTAACTCATTTCCAATCGAAAGATTTATATGTATATTTTATATGTATAAATTTTTAAACCATAATAAATCTTCCCGTACTAAGCTATTATGTGTGAATCTTAACTACTCAGTTAATTCATATTACAAATATGCAATGATGTACGTCCTTCGTCCGCAACTTAACCATCGTTAATTACAATTTCTGTCTCAATTCAATAAAAATCCAATTCATAATAAATCAAGTGTATTATTCGAATATATGTTTGATTTTACACTTTCATCATCGATGTACTCGAAACTTTTCAAATAACATCATTCGTACCTTGCGAAGTTCACAAGAATTTCACGAAAACCAACAAATAACAAAGTAATGATTCATAATTTCAATATTATTGAAGAAATACTTATGCAATTTATAAAGTTTTAGGGATTACTCAATTCTAGTTCCAACCATAAAACAAATGAGTTTAATTTAATATTAACTCATTTAATCTATATTACATCTAAAGAAAATATACACATATATTTTCATAAAGACCGTAATAAACTTCTTTTGTACAAAATATTAATTGTGAAAATTTTTTTAACGGGTAGGTAATACCCGAGAGATATATAAATTCACAATTAATATATTACATTTTTCAAAACTGATTCAGCAATCATCAACTATACTCCCTACTTTCACAACAATATCCATTCTTTCATATAAATCAAAACAATCATACTCATTCAAATTCAATTACATATTCTGATTTTGAAATCGCATAATTCAATTCGAAATATAACCAGTATCATCACTCTTAGATTCTTATATCTTTCAAAGCTATACTTTGACTTCAAAACTGTGTTAGAACATCATATGTATTAACGATTACAATATGTGCACAAAGCCTTCGAAATTCCTGGAGACACTTCAACTAAGGAACAATCGAGATGATGATCCAACCACATGTTACCCACAGTTATACACCTGAAAAACTCTCAAAACCCAAGTCATAGTTCGACACGTATCCGTGTTAGACCCTTTGGCATTTACTAGCTAAAATAACTTTTCAATTCCGTTTCAAAATAGACAGTTTTGTCACAGCTCCAGCAAGTCAACTTCGACTTCTCAATCAAAACAGTCTTATTATAACCTCGATAGATACGTTGCCCTTTCGCCAACGTTACCGGGGAATCGTTTATATTCACCACATTAGCAATAAACTTACCAACAACTTCACTGATCTTTGACTTTCAAAAAAAAAAAAAATCATTATAATTATCGAAACCCTATCATATACTCATTCGTACCTTATAACAAGAATTGCCATACCAATTATTGAGAATCAGCAATCAGTATTTTGAAACCTCGCAGCATGTCTACATCAACAATTACATATACACACAACGTCTACCTCCAAGACTTACATTCTTTGAATGAGAAATTTCTGAAAAACACCCTAAACTGCGAACCAGTTCTCGAAATTTTGAAAAATGCTGATGTAGCAGCAAAAACTGTAAACGACCTTAACAGTAAAAAGTTGGATGATAAAGGATAGTATATTGGCAAAGCTCAGAAAAAGAGAAGCTTTGGAACTGGAAAACGGATTGAGCAAAGTATGAAGGAGGCTGTGGACAAATCACAAAGGCTGAACCTGCCTTCAAAGAATCCAAATGATTCAGTACTTACTGAAGTCATTAACGAATACCTTGCCCCTGACTCTAAACCCCTGCTGACAATATCCTTCATCATCCTCTGATATTAGACATTCTAAGATATCATCGTATCTTTCATTATAAGTATCATCCATACTTCTGAAGATATTTTTATAATTATTCTTATCTGAAATCATTTACCTCTTTGCGCTATCTGTATTATATCATAAAAGAAACTATTTTAGTTTCTAAATTCTGAAACATTCGAGTTTAAAATAGGAATATTCTTGAAGAAGTGTTGGGAGCTGAAGCATAAGTTAGTATAATATAATGACACTTGATCAACGTGATTATATTATAGTAATTCATGCTGAGTTTCTAAATGGAACATGATGATTCACAGATCATAACATCATCATGTGCTATGTTACACGACTCTTGTATTCTCTTTGATCTCTAAATATCAAGAAAATATTTCTTGATGATTCGGCCTTTTTCGAGGTATTCTGGTAAGTTGACAAGTCAAGATCGTGCCATTACAATTTCCTTCCTAGAACATTAACAATGTTCATCCGAAATTTATATCTGCGAATTCTGGACCATTACAAGCGGTGCTTAATCGCAAGAAGAAGAAACGAAAGGACAAAGCTCCGAACTAGAAATGGGAGTATAAATCATAGCAAATAGAAGAGAGCATTAACTGTGGATGACAATGATTATAGAAGAAGCAAGGACTTTGAAATATAAGGGAAGATATAAAACCCAACAACAACCCAGAAATCACAAACCGTATATATCAATGCATATAGCAATATAAAGACACGGGAGAACTAAAAACACTATAAAACCAAGAGTATAGTAGAAGTAAATAGATTCTTCCGGAGGCAGATGAAAAAGAAGAGCGACAGATATGAAAGTGAGGAGTATATCAAGAATCAGCACTGGATGAAGCATATTGACAAATACTTTAAAATATGAGTTGAGAAGGTGTGAGTTGTAAGAAAACAAATGAGGTGGATTTATAGTGAAATATCCGACAGAGAAATCAAAATGGATTATCGCATTAATTCGAAGAGGATCATAATTTCCTTAATTGCAGAATAATCAAATCCAATATAGATTACAAAGATTTTCTTTTCGGAGATCAATCGTGATGACGTCAAAAGATACGACGAATCACTATTATCTTATTTCATTTATTTACGATAACTTCACTCACACGCTTCGAGTAATCGAATTATTTTAACCATTCTTCTTGAACATGATAAAACTCTATAATCGTTATAATAACATTCTCATTGTTAGTCATGACGACCTCTATCAAATTTCGGGGACGAAATTTCTTTAACGGGTAGGTACTGTGACGACCCAGAAATTTCCGACCAAATTTAAACTTTAATCTTTATATTATTCCGACACGATAAGCAAAGTTTGTTAAGTTAAATCTCAAGAATTTTAAACTGTGTTCATACATTCATTATAACCTCAACCAAATTCCGACGAGTCACGAACCGTTATATATAAATAGATATGCATATGTATATATATATTATAACTTGAGAATATTAATAAAGTATTAAACGTATAATACTTTACACGAATGTATTTGTTTCAATATGATTTTCGACGAAATTAAAAAGAAATATATTAAATGATTGAATTATCAGAAACATTGAATTATGATTACAAGTCTCTGTTGAGAGGTCCACTATGATTTGAGAAAATCTATTCCTCTTAACGATATTCAGAATAATTTGTAAAGCTATTTATAAATAAAAACAAAAAGTGTCATTTACGAAAGTTAGACAAAAGTTAGTGGAGAATTGGTTTCCATAATATTCTATTAATCTATTTTCAAACGTACAAAGACGTTTTCAGTTTAAAAAGAACTTTATTATTAAAACGTATATAACTTTTATAAATATCTAGAATCACTTTTGACAACTCATTACTTAACCAGTATAATAAATATAACGATATTTATATTTTATTTCATTAAATATATATAACGATTTAAATTAAAATTATATATATTTATACGCGTATTATACATACATAGTTTTTATACTTTTACTATACTTTATCTTTACCTTTATTTTACTTTTACTTTACTTTAACTTTAATAATTCACTTTAATAATTCATACTTTAATAATTCACTTTAATAATTCATACTTTAATAATTCACTTTAATAATTCATACTTTAATAATTCACTTTAATAATTCATACTTTAATAATTCACTTTAATAATTCAAAAATCTATTATAAATAGAATTCAATAGATTTCATTATTTCATAGAAACTTGAAAATATATTTCTCTAAACTCTCTCAATCGATTTATATATATATATATATATATATATATATATATATATATATATATATATATATATATATATATATATATATATATATATATATATATATATATATATATATATTTGCTCTGTATTATTTCACGATATTATTAGTATACATAAAATATTACGACGGAGTGCTGTCCGAGTGATTTCAAAATAGTTTTTTTGAATGAGTCGAAGCTAAGGAAATTATGGGTTATAGCTATGGAGGTGATGGGTATGGTTCATGGGTATGCTCGTGAGGTCAATCTAGTGTTTATCATCTCCGTTGCATCTACGTACTTTCCTGCAATATTGAATCTCAATATTGATACGTTCGTGAATCCGAGGCCAACCTTGCACTTGTTAAATGACGTTATATGTATTTTTACTACGAAATACAGTATTGTGAGTTTCATTTGCTCCCTTTTATATATATTTTTGGGACTGAGAATACATGCGCTGTTTTTATAAATGTTTTACGAAATAGGCACAAGTACTAAAACTAATTCTACGTGGGTTTAAACCAGAAATATACCCTTAGCTTGGTAACATTAAACTACTTGTCTATGTACGGTAGGCACGAATCCTAAAGATAGATCTATTGGGCCTGACAAACCCCATCCTGACTATGGGATGCTTTAGTACTTCGAGGTTATTTTAAACACACCTGATATAGTGTACTTCAGAGGGTAAAACATGAACGTTAAGGCTTGTTACCGGGTGCCTACAACTTATAGAATACTTTTATACACTTGCGAGTGTACATATATTTATAAACGGAAATCTTGTGGTCTATTAATATATTGAAATGATTGTTATGATAAACCTATGAACTCACCAACCTTTTGGTTGACACTTTAAAGCATGTTTATTCTCAGGTATTAAAGAAATCTTCCGCTGTGCATTAGCTCATTTTAAGGATATTACTTAGAGTCATTCATGGCATATTTTGAAAGACGTTGCATTCAAGTCATTGAGTTCATCAAGATTATTATTAAGTTAATTATAGTTGGATGTATTATGAAATGGTGTACATACCGTCAATTTTCATTGTAAAGAAAGTTTGTCTTTTAAAAACGAATGCAATGTTTGTAAAATGTATCATATAGAGGTCAAATACCTCGCGATGTAAATGAAGGCAAAAAGACATTTGTTGATGTCTGGTTATTTGACTCGAGAGCTACTTTTCACATGACCCCTAGAAGAGAATGTTTTAAACAATATGAACATATCTCAGGAGGATATGTATACAGTTGCAATGATCATGAACTAAAGATCATTGGAATCGGAGATATCATTCTGAAGATGCACGATGGTACAGTTCGTACAATTCAAGGTGTACGACACGTGGAGGGTTTGAAGAAGAACTTATTGTCTTTAGGACAATTAGATGATCTTGGTTGTAAGATGGAGATACAAGACAAGATCATGAAAATCATGAAAGGCGCAGTTGTACTTATGAAAGGAGAAAAGGTGGGTGCTAATCTATACATTCTGAAAGGCGAGATGGTACGGGAAGCGGAAGCATCCGTTGCTTCGAATAGTTCAAGTGATAAAACTGCTATAACATGGCATCAAAAGCTTGGACACATGTCTGAACAAGGTATGAAAATTCTTGTTGAAAGAAATCTTATTCCTGGTCTTACAAAGGTATCGCTACCTTTCTGTGAGCATTGTGTAATCAGCAAGCAGCATCGCCTGAAGTTTAACACATCAAATTCTAGAAGTAAATTGATTCTAGAATTGGTTCACTCTGATGTGTGTCAAGCACCAGTTCAATCCCTAGGAGGAGCAAAGTATTTTGTATCATTTATTGATGATTACACTAGGAGATGTTGGGTGTACCCAATCAAGAGAAAGGCGGATGTGTTTAAAGTTTTCAAAGTTTACAAAGCACGGGTTGAACTTGAATCTGGTAAAAAGATCAAGTGTTTAAGGACTGATAATGGAGGAGAATACACTGGTGATGAATTTGATAAGTTCTGCAAACAAGAAGGTATCAAAAGGCAGTTCACGACGGCATACACTCCTCAACAAAACGGAGTGGCAGAGCGGATGAACAAAACCTTATTAGATAGAACAAGGGCGATGTTGGCAACTGCAAGCTTGGGAAAATCATTCTGGGCAGAACCAGTAAGTACTGCCTGTTACGTGATAAATCGGTCACCATCAACTGCAATTGAGTTGAAATCACCGATGGAAATGTGGACTGGAAAATCAGTTGATTATTCTGACCTTCATGTATTTGGAAGTCCTGTGTACGCAATGTACAATTCTCAAGAAACGACAAAGTTGGATCCAAAGTCCAGAAAGTGTTTGTTCTTGGGGTATGCTGATGGAGTTAAGGGGTATCGCTTGTGGGACCCCACTGCCCACAAAATAGTCATCAGCAGAGATGTTGTCTTTACGGAAGACAAAGATCTTGAAGATGTTAGCACTTCAAAAGAAACTACACCGATACAGGTTGGAAATGAATTTCATAAAGATTCTTCTGAAGCAGTACCAAAGCACGATGAAAATCAAGTAGTCGTTGATGAAGCTCCAGCGACTCGTATTTCTAATCGGGAAAGGAAACGTCCAGGATGACACTCAGATTATATTATGGAAAGCAATGTTGCATATTGTCTTCTAACAGAGGAAGGAGAGCCAACAACTCTTCGCGAGGCACTAAATCATTCAGATGCATCTCAGTGGATGACAGCTATGCAGGAAGAAATTGAAGCTCTTCATAAAAATAAAACATGGGAACTTGTGCCATTACCGAAAGGTAGAAAACCTATTGGAAATAAATGGGTGTATAAGATCAAGAAAAATGGCGATGATCAAGTGGACGGTATCGTGAAAGACTGGTGGTTAAAGGATATGCTCAGAAAGAAGGTACGAACTTTAATGAAATATTTTCTCCTGTGGTTCGACTTACAACAATTCGAGTAGTTCTAGCGATGTGTGCTACATTTGATTTGCATCTAGAGCAGCTAGATGTGAAAACTGCATTTCTTCATAGAAATCTTGAAGAAGAAATTTATATGCTTCAACCAGAAGGTTTTGAACTACAAGAAAAAAAGAACTTGGTTTGCAGGTTAAAGAAATCTCTGTATGGTCTCAAACAGGCGCCGAGATGTTGGTACAAGAGATTTGATTCTTTCATAATGAGCCTAGAATATAACAGACTTTATGCAGACCCTTGTGCATATTTCAAGAGGTTTGGGGACAATGATTTTGTCATTTTGCTGTTATATGTAGACGACATGTTGGTTGCAGGCCCCAACAAAGATCGTATTAATAAGCTGAAGGTTCAATTGGCTAGGGAGTTTGAAATGAAAGACTTGGGTGCCACAAACAAGATTCTAGGGATGCAAATTCACTGAGACAGAGATAATAGGAAGATTTGGCATTCTCAAAAGAATTATTTGAGGAAAATCTTGGAGCGTTTGAATATGCAAGATAGTAAGCCAATCTCAACCCCACTTCCTACTAATCTCAAGTTATCCTCCGTTATGTGTCCTAGCAGTGAATATGAGAGGAAGGATATGTCTCGCGTACCATATGCATCAGCAGTGGGAAGTTTAATGTTAGCAATGATATGTACAAGACCAGACATTGCACATGTAGTGGGAGTAGTTAGTCGGTACATGGCGAATCCTGGTAAAGAGCATTGGAATGCGGTAAAGAGGATCCTTAGATACATTAAGGGTACCTCAGATGTTGCATTATGTTATGGGGAACCGGAATTTATTGTTAAAGGGTACGTTGATTCAGATTATGCAGGTGATATCGATAAAAGTAAATCTACCACTGCATATATTTTCACACTTTGTGGTGGAATAGTAAGCTGGGTTTCAAAACTGCAGTCAGTTGTGGCGACGTCAACAACAGAGGCAGAATATGTAGCAGCTACTCAAGCTACTAAAGAGGCAGTATGGTTGAAAATGTTGTTGGAGAAACTCGGACACAAACAAAAGAATATCACTCTATTTTGTGACAATCAGAGTGCCTTGCATCTTGCAAGGAATCCAACATTTCATTCAAAGACAAAGCATATACGAGTTCAGTATCACTTCGTTCGTGAGAAAGTGGAAGAAGGAACCGTGGATGTGCAGAAAATTCATACTGACGACAATGTGGCTGATTTTCTAACAAAGTCAATCAACCGTGACAAGTTTATTTGGTGCCGTTCCTCATGCGGCCTAGCGGAAATGTAAACAACATCATTGGCAAGGAAGGATTATCGTGTGAAGATTGATTACGCTTTAATCGAATCTTCAAGTGGGAGATTGTCAAATATGGTGGCCTTGGTTGGTGAATTTAATGGTCAAATACCACATGTATGTTATGCTCATAACTATTGCCATGGAGGCTCTTGCTTTTCATACTCACCAAACATTCTCAATTTTGCTATAAATAGATGCATCATATATCTCATTTAAGCATCCCAAAATCACAAGTGTTCTTGTGTACTAAAAAAGAGTTAATAGAGAGTTAAAGTGTTAACTCCTAATTACAAGAGATATAAAGATTAATGTTTATCCTTGTAATTAGAGAGAAGTGTAATTCCTATTATTCTTATTAGTGGAACGTTTCTTTCCTTGCCCGTGGTTTTTACCCTATTGGGGTTTTCCACGTTAAATCTTGGTGTCTCTTTATTGTCGCTATTTCAGTTATTACTAGCGGTTTGCTATAATTCGGTGTCGCTTTTCTCAACAGGTATCAACTACGCAAAAAAATAAGTTTAGGTGTTATCATGATAATATAAACAAACCACATGTACCAACGGCGTAATTTTTTCTTAATACTATACGTAGTTTAAAACATGTTTCCAAATGTATCAAAGAATATGTGTATACCATAACAGAATCTATATATAATCGATTTAACTCCTGGTAACTAAATAAATACACACGCAAAGGTGGTTCAAACTGAAATTCGTCCCGTTTTAAGGTACCTAATTCTTTCTTTGTGGTGTTTTAAGAACGAATTGGTATAGTATCACAAAGTTTAGAAATCCATGATGATATCTAAGTTTGCAGTTGTTTCATTTCTAGTAGTTTGCGTTTTTCTTCATTTTATACTACATGATATCAGAGCAGTAAGTATAAGCCTTTTCGTTTTATATAGAATGAAAAAGCTGTTTTTTTCGAGTATTACTTTAATTCTAATTTCAGATGATGCAGACAAACACAAGTGGTGATATAAACTCTTCGCTGCAAGACATAGGTTAATTTAATATGTGCTTGTTCAACTATACAAAGTAGACATATTTGTGCTGTATAAGTTGGCAACTAATTTATATCTATATTTTTTTTTTTTTTTTTTTTTTTTTTTTTCGAACAGCCATATATAAACAACATCAACCTAGCAAGACGCTAGGAGAGGAGAAAAACCAAAACGATTACAAGGGATATTTGAACCAATCAGTCCTAGATAAAATACATTTGCTTCTATATCTAATCCAAGAAAAGGAAAAATTACATATAGAATCAAAAAGATCACATATCTTCATTCTTTGAGGACCGAAAATCTTCTCGTTTCTGAACCGCCACATAATCCACATATAAGCCGCACCTATGACGTATGCATGCTCCTTTTGTCTTCTCGTGTTCGACCACGCATCCATCCAAGCGATCCATAGTTGCCAGGAATCGAACGAAGGAATACCAACATTTGTCCATCTCTGAATTCTAGCCCATACCTGTTTAATTTAAGTTATACTAGCAAGTTGAATTTAATTTAAGTTATAAAAATGTGCAGATTGTGGAGAAAGATGTGACGCGCGGTGTAGCAAAGCCTCCAGATCAAAGATGTGTCTAAGGGCATGTAAAACATGTTGTGAACGTTGTCATTGTGTTCCGCCGGGCACTTATGGTAACTATGATACTTGTGCGTGTTACGCTAACATGACTACACATGGAGGTAGGCGTAAATGCCCATAGCTTTTTGATATAACGATGGTCCACAAATAAGATTTCGATAAAGCAATATGATGAATAAAGGTCCATAGATTCAGAATTTGTATGTTCAATAAAGCTAGTCACCATATCAATCTAGAGTTTAATGTTACCAAGAGATATCATAGTCAAGTAATTGTAGTTTCATGAACATTCAATCACTTTATCTAACGAATGCACACTCGAATTACTATACCAACGTTACAAATACAACGTCCGATGAACAAGTTTTAATCTGTTTCCGCGTTTTTAAGTTGTCAAAACTAATTAAAATATGAAGGACACGAGTAGACAAAATGATATAGTTGGCATGGAAGAACCAAGAAAGAAAGGGACCCAATTCAATTGTCTTAATCGACAAAGAGAATAAGCTTAAATCCTACACACTGATTAGAACCTTTTGCCAATTGGAAAATGGAATGATCCAGATTGTCTATGTGATTGCCACAATAACTGTTATTATTCGAAAGTATGTAGAAATATATTAATCCTTTTTACATTAAATTTCGAGAAATTCACATTTACACAAACTAAAATAGGGTGATAGTAGAGCGTTCTCCTTAACCTTATGATTGTAAACCTTATGATACCGACTATGGTTGCGATTCCCGGGCAGCGTGCCGATGAACCGCCGCAAAATTATTTTACCCTCTATTGGAAGGCGGTTGCATTAGGCAACTTACGCTTCCCGTTAAGCCCGTTTGTAGTGTCTGTATTAGAGCACTACCATATTGGCGTTTCGCAACTACATCCACATGCGTGGCAGCGTGTTACTATTTTTGAGATGTTCTTCAGAGGACAAAACAGACCGGCAAGTTTGAACGTGTTCCGAGCGACGTTCAAGCTTACTGCGTCGGGAAAAGGGTGGTACACTTTCGAGAAAAAGTGCAACTTCACCACTAAGAAGTCTCCGTCCCTCCACGATTGGAGGGGCATGTTTTTCTTTGCTCATACCGACCTGCTAGGTGAAGAGCGTGCCCACCTCGCACAATGGCATTCTACGCGTTCATCTGACGTCTCCAAGACACCAGACCTCAACCAGGGGGAGCAGGAGTTGTTTAATTTATGTAAGGATGCTACGTTCGAGATGCGTCCCTATGGTGAGGTGAGGTGATGCTGAAACTTTGCAACGTTCAGCATTATTGGCCATGGAACGACAGGGTGCCATTGATCCTATGCGACGGAAGGGGTATGCTCTTCGTGCCGTAACGTCTTTAAATTTGTAAGTGTTCTTTTCGTATCATTTTTCTAACCCTGTATAATTTTGCAGAGATGGAATTCAACAGAGTTCTCCGCCGCCCCAATCTTGATGGCGTATCCTTCAAAAGGTTCCCGAAGGCCAACCTTCCAGAAGGTCATCCTTTGAAGGGTGGTGAGGTTGCTGCTGCTTCATCCACCAACACTGCCAGCGACGTGGCAACGACACAACCTACAACCGGCTCAACTCCTGTCACCAATCCGGATCCGATATCCGTCGGTGTTCCCATAATTCAACCGGAACAGCAACAACAACAACAGAAACGCCCCCGCTCTCCCTCAAAAGTGACCGTCCCGACTGGCAGTCACAAAAAGAAAAAGACGCCACAAGAGGTTGCATAAAGCAACTTGAAAACTTTTGAGGAGATTCCCAGCAAAGTTGGGTATTTTGAAAACCCTGATAATAACCCCGCTACGTCACCAAAATCCCAATGGGAGAAACTAATCAAGTTTGTTATTTCTCCAGGTTTACGCATGGGAGTCCCCATCGTCCATCTTCAAGATTCATCCGACGCCCAAGGAAAGACGTCAAAAAATACAAACTGACGGTATCCGGTTCAGGCGGCGCGTCCGGCCAACATTCCACCTCTCTGGAGGAGCCTTATTCTCCTGGTTTTGGAAAACAACCAACTTTCAGCCACATGGAGACTATGTGGAACGTGTCTCATAGCGATGCTCTATCGCAATTTGAGTATCTGCAACGTATTTGCCCTCCGGTGCTTTATGAGGCCGTCCGAAAAATGCCCGATAGCGCCGCTCGCCGCGCCAGGTGTGACGATCGCTCCAAATCTATAAGGACGAACATGTCATTCATCGATTTCATTGCGAGGTATTTGACCTCTATATGATACGTTTTGTAAATATTGCATTCTTTTGAAAAGGCACACCATAAATGAATATTTAAATAAAAGGTTTTAGACATCTGATGATTTCTACATATAGACAATCACCGTAAATAATAGTTTACAATAGTACTTCCGTTGACAATGCAGTCAAAATAAGATACATGGTGATAATTTGGTGAATGCAACGTTTCTTTGATAAATATGCCATGTAAGACTCCATGCACATAGCTTGTCTAACATATAAGCAAACAGCGAAAGACTTCTAGGGAACCTGGGAATAAACATGCTAACAAGTGTCAACACAAAGGTTGGTGAGTTCATAGTTTTAGTGTTTCGCATAATCTGTATATAAAGGTGGATCACAAGATTTCAGTTGTTTCATCCAGAAACGTTTATCAAAATATTCTACAAGATTGAGCACCCTGGTAACTAAACTTAATGTATATATAATTTGTACCCTTTGTATAATCATCTTAATAATACACGCAAACCAACGTGTACGCTTCTCAAATAGCATACGTCCATTAAAAGGCTAGTGCTCTAGCTCGGATGGGGATATCAAGCCCTATGGATCCATATACTACTACTCGCGCCCACAAGTTCTTATAACCGGCAGTTACTAGTTACCAAAGCTAAGGGATTTTCGGTTCAAACTCAGTGTAGAATTAAGTATGTACTTGTATCCATTGCATTTAAAATAAATTGCACGTATTCTCAGCCCAAAAATATAGATTGCAAAAGCAATTATAAAGGGAGCAAATGAAACTCACCTTAGCAGCATATAAAGTCGTTCACCAAAATGTGACCGAAACTCGGATTACCAAATAACCGTAGATCTCAACCTAGAGAACATATGTTGGTCAATAAATGTCTATCAAGCTAGGTCAGGTCATAGTGTATCACAATCCTAATGCTCGAGATCGACATACAAAAGTTATCCAAAGTTGTTTCAAAAAGTTAATTTTGACAGTTGTTTAACAAAACGAGACATGTCCTAATAAGGATTCATTTACTCGGCTGGTAATATTCAAAAATCCACTTTATCAATCTTATTAACAAGTTGTTTAAATATCAATTGCAAATTCAAAAGCAATTTCAATTAACGTTAATCATAATTCAGTTGATCATAACTTTTAATTAGTTCACCGAAATTACACGGTTTCTAAATGAAAAGTTATTGATTTTTCGACAGCTTTCCAACGACATGCATATCATATACCTTTTATCAGTAATATTTGTATTTAATTCGTGATTCATTATAAACTGTTTAACGATGAAATTTAGCATACAAGCATACATAAACATATATTTACTCGAGCACTAGACATTGATACACAATTAATATATAAAAGATAAGATATGAATGCTCACGTATCAATATTGTGATTCAATATTGCAGGAAAGTACGTAGACGCAACAGAGATGATAAACACTAGGTTTGATTTGCAAACAATACCCACGAGCATCACCCATAACCTCCATAGCTATAACCCATAGTTTTCTTAGCTTTGACTCATTTGAAAACTCGGTTTGAAATCATTTGAGCAGTACTGGCCAAAAAATGATCGAGCTTTATAGTGTCTTCTGTCTCCAGCCTCCATGCGATCACATGGGGAATGTGAGGGGAACCCATGCGATTGCATGGCCCCTTTTCACAGCTCATATACGTTTGTTTTTATTCTCGTCGACATGTTATAATAATATATATAATATATTTAAATTATATAATTAATTATATATTATATTAAATTCACGTGCATAGTTGATTTGTAATTTTTATTCCGATAAGTCGTACGTCGTCACTCGACTTATGTCCCGGTTCCGGTTTTTCGAATGTCCTTTCGTACACTTAGAAAACTTGCATTTTACGTTTCGTGACACGTACATTTGTCAAAATATAGCCTTAAATTATCCATAAACTACACCACTCAAAGTATATCTTAAACTTTCGAGTGTTTTGGTCATTTACTTCTATAAATCATCGTCTCGCTATTTGTTAATATATATATAATATATACATTTTCATTTTGAAATAGCGTTTTACTGTAGCAAAGTTACTGTAGCAAAGTTTTTTTTAATGTAGCAAATAGTGATTTTTGAAAACACTGTAGCTTTTTCGGGTACTGTAGCAATTCGAAAATACTGTAGCAAATTAGTGTTTTACTGGTTCATCTTAAACGTTTTAGTTAACTTATCTAAATATTAACCGAATCAATAATCGAATGTTACTATCGTTTACTAAATAACTTGAAATCATATATATATATATATATATATATATATATATATCTATATATATATATATATATATATATATGATTTCAAGTTATTTAGTAAACGATAGTAACATTCGATTATTGATTCGATTAATATTTAGATAAGTTAACTAAAACGTTTAAGATGAACCAGTAAAACACTAATTTGCTACAGTATTTTCGAATTGCTACAGTACCCGAAAAAGCTACAGTGTTTTCAAAAATCACTATTTGCTACATTAAAAAAAACTTTGCTACAGTAACTTTGCTACAGTAAAACGCTATTTCAAAATGAAAATGTATATATTATATATATATTAACAAATAGCGAGACGATGATTTATAGAAGTAAATGACCAAAACACTCGAAAGTTTAAGATATACTTTGAGTGGTGTACTGGTTCATCTTAAACGTTTTAGTTAACTTATCTGAATATTAATCGAATCAATAATCGAATGTTACTATCGTTTACTAAATAACTTGAAATCATATATATATATATATATATATATATATATATATATATATATATATATATATATATATATATGCACATTAAGTTATATATATATTGTTCGTGAATCGTCGAGAACAGTCAAAGAATAATTGATTACATGAATATAGTTCCAAAACTTGAGACTCAACATTACAGACTTTGCTTATCGTGTTGAAAACATTAAATCATTTAAAGATAAAGTTTAAATTTGGTCAGAAATTTCCGGGTCATCACAGTACCTACCCGTTAAAGAAATTTCGTCCCGAAATTTGAGTGAGGTCGTCATGGCTAACAATAAAAATGATTTCATGACGAATATGAGTTGATAATTAGAGTTTTATCACCGTTGAATAATATGGATAAAACAATCCAATTACTCGAAGCGTATGAGAGAAATGATCGTAAAAGAGTGAAATAAAGGAATAGAGATTCGTCTTAATTTTTGACGTAGTAATGATTGATTTCCGGAATTTAAGGAATAGAAAATCTTCATATTCTAAATAAGATTTGATTCTTCGGGAATTAATGAGATTAAGATCTTCTTTAATTAAATGCGTAATCTGCCTCGATTGCTATGTCTGATATTTTACTATAAATTGACCTCTTCCGTTTCATTTATTTTCACCACTCCTATAAGCTTCTTCCTTATTTCATACTTCCTAATAGATTGTGAAAATGCTTAATCCAGTTCTGATTCTTGATATTTTCTTGGCTATCGTATCCTTCATTCTTCTTTTTTATCTGCCACCAGAGGAGGTTATTTTCTTCTACTATTACCTTGGGGTTATAGTGTTTATCATTCTCCCGTGTCTTTATATTGCTATACGCATTGATACACACGGTTTGTAATTTTGAGTTTGTTATCGGGCTTTATATTCTCCATTATATTTCGGAGCTTCATGATTTCATTTTCTCTTCCTGACCTTAAGTCAAGTGGATAATGGTCCAGAATTCGTATTTTTGCATTTCGGAATGAACATAGTCAATGTTCTAAGAAAGAAATTGTAATGGCAAAATCTTGATTTGTCAAATTACCAGAATATCCGAAAAAGACCGAATCATCAAGAAAAATATTTTCTTGATATATTTAGAGGTTAAATAGAATGAAAGAGTTATGTAACATAGTTCATGATGAGGGTGGGATCTGTGAACCTTTATCACGTTCCATTAGAAACTCAACATGACTTACTGTAATATAATCACGTTGATCAAGTGTCATTATATTATATTAACTCATGCTTCAGTTCCCAATACTACTTCAAAAACATTCATTTTTTGAAATTTTTAGAATTTAGAAACTAAAATAGTTTCTTTTATGATGTAACACAGATAGCGCGAAGAGGTAATGATTTCAGATAAGAATGGTTATGAAAATATCTTCAGAAATATGGAGGATATTTATAATGAGAGATACGATGATATCTTAGAATATTTAAGATAGGATGATGATGAAGAATATTGTCCGCAAAGGTCTTAGAGTAAGGAGCAAGTTATTTGCTAAGGATTTCAGTAGACACCGAATCATTTGGATTCTTTGAAGACATGTTCAGTCTTTGTGATTTATCCACAGCCTCCTTCATACTTTGCTCAATCCGTTTTCCAGTTCCAAACCTTCTCTTTTTCTCAGCTTTACCACCATACTATTCTTTATCATCAAACTTTTGACTGTTAAGGTCGTTTACAGTTTTTGCTGCTTCATCAGCATTGTTCCAATTTCAGAGAACTAGTTCGTAGTTTAGGGTGTTTTTCAGAAACTTCATATTCGAAGTCTGTAAGTCTTGAAGGTAAACATTATATGTATATATATAACTGTTGGTGAAAAATTGCTATGAAATTCGAAATACTGATTGCTAATTCCCGGTAGTTGGTATGGCAATTACCGTTACAAGATGTGGATGAGTACATGATAGGGTTTCAATGAGTATAATGATTTTTCGAAAGGTCAGGGATCAATGAAGTTGTTGGTAAATTTACTGCTAATGTGGTGGAACATGAAAGGCTCCCCAGTAACAAGAACGTATATGTCAAAGTTATAATAAGGCTAATCTGAAAAGTTGAAGTTGACTGGTTGAAAGTGTGGTAAAACTGGATACTTTGAAAAGGAATTCAAGATTATTTTTGGTAATAACAATGCTAAAGGATCTTTCACAGTTTTGAAGTCAAAGTATAGCTTTAAAAGATATAAAGATCTAAGAATGATGTCGCCGGTTCAGAGTTATGACTTGGATTCTGATCCGTTAATATCAGAATATGTAATTGAATTTGTATGAAAATGATTGTATATCATTGTGAGTATTGTTAATAATTTTTGAATCAAAGTTGAAGAATGTACAGTGTAACATATTAATTGCGAACTTAAATATTTTCCGGGTATTACCTACCCGTTAAAGATTTCACAATTATTATTTTGTACAAAAGAATTTTCATTACAGTCTTTATGAAAATATATGTATGTATATTTCTTCAGATGTAATACGGATTTAATGAGTTAATATCATATTAAGCTCATTTGATTTTCGGCTTGACACAGAAATGATTAATCTCTAAAACATTAAAGATTACATAATCTTTGCGGAGTTTTTCACTAATAAAATCAATACTTCATTATTTATTCTTATTGATATTCCTCGGTGAAGGATGTTGGTGCTCGTGGAATTTTTGTGAACTTTACAAGGCACGGATGATATTTTATGGAAAGTTTCGAGTATATCGAAATTGAAAATGTAAAATCAATTATGTAATTGATTAATACACTTGGTTTATTATGAATTGGAATTCATTGGGTTGAAACAGAGATTGTAGTTAACAATGGTTAAGTTGTTAAGGAAGGATGTACATCATTGCATATTAGTAATATGAACTAACCGAGTAGTACCTACCAGTTAAGATTCACACGTAATAGCTTAGTACGAAAAGATTTATTTTGATTAAATATACATAAAATTTCTTCAGGGGAAATGAGTTAATACTTCATCGGTTATTGTTGCTGGTATTTCTTGGTAACTACGGTGCGTATGACATTGATGCTCGTGGAACAGATTGTGAAGTTGAGGTTTGCAATGCAGATGTTGTTGGTGGTGGTAATGGTACTGTTGGTGTTGTTGTCGGTGGTACTGTTGCTGCTGGTGCTGCTGCTGGCACTTGTAACCTTTGCACCATATTCTCCAAAGCCACTACCCGAGCGCGAAGCTTGTTGACTTCTTCTACTACACCGGGATGATTGGCGGTTCGGACGAGCGGATGAATAAGATCCAGAATTTGAGAGAGTATATGATCATGACGAGATATTCTGGAGATGAGAGAGAAAATTGTATTACGAACAGGTTCGCCGGTAAGTGCTTCAGGTTCTTCGCCAAGAGGGAAATGTGGTGGATGGAAGGGATCACCTTCTTCTTGTCTCCAATGATTAAGTAAGCTACGAACCCATCCCCAATTCATCCAGAATAGGTGATGGCTGATTGGTTGATCCATTCCGGTTACACTGTCTTCGGAATTCAGGTGAATATCCATATCAGAATAGCTGTCGGAGTTTAAGGAATTTGAACTAGATACGTGATCCATTTTATATAATTAGGGAGATGATTTTTGATATGGATTAGATTATAGAACTTAGATTGATATTTTTTAATACATAATTTACATATGTATATATAATACCAAAATCCCATAAATTACGGAGAAATTTTCAGAAGATGTCAGGAAAAGTTTACAGTATCAGATACGCTAAGATATGAATTTTTGTCTTTACACTATTTATGCAATAAATGCAGGAAAACATGTCTAGACTTAAGAATGATAAGCATGTAATTTTCGACAAGAAATGATAAGCAAAACTTTTAACATGCAGACACGGTCGAAGTCCAGACTTACTAATGCATCCTAACAACTATCAGTTAGACACACTCATGCAAGACCTGGTTCGCTAGGACCAACGCCCTGATACCAACTGTGACGATCGCTCCAAATCCATATGGACGAACACGTCATTCATCGATTTCATTGCGAGGTATTTGACCTCTATATGATACGTTTTATAAATATTGCATTCTTTTGAAAAGGCACACCATAAATGAATATTTAAATCAAAGGTTTTAGACATCTGATGATTTCTACATATAGACAATCACCGTAAATAATAGTTTACAATAGTACTTCCGTTGACAATGTAGTCAAAATAAGATACATGGTGATAATTTGGTGAATGCAACGTTTCCTTGATAAATATGCCACGTAAGACTCCATGCACATAGCTTGTCTAACATATAAGCAAACAGCGAAAGACTTCTAGGGAACCTGGGAATAAACATGCTAACAAGTGTCAACACAAAAGTTGGTGAGTTAATAGTTTTAGTGTTTCGCATAATCTGTATATAAAGGTGGATCACAAGATTTCAGTTGTTTCATCCAGAAACGTTTATCAAAATATTCTACAAGATTGAGCACCCTGGTAACTAAACTTAATGTATATATAATTTGTACCCTTTGTATAATCATCTTAATAATACACGCAAACCAACGTGTACGCTTCTCAAATAGCATACGTCTGTTAAATGGCTAGTGCTCTAGCTCGGACGGGGATATCAAGCCCTATGGATCCATATACTACTACTCGCGCCCACCAGTTCTTATAACCGGCAGTTACTAGTTACCAAAGCTAAGGGATTTTCGGTTCAAACTCAGTGTAGAATTAAGTATGTACTTGTATCCATTGCATTTAAAATAAATTGCACGTATTCTAAACCCAAAAATATAGATTGTAAAAGCAATTAAAAAGGGAGCAAATGAAACTCACCTTAGCAGTATATAAAGTCGTTCACCAAAATGTGACCGAAACTCAGATTATCAAATAACCGTAGATCTCAACCTAGAGAACATACGTTGGTCAATAAATGTCTATCAAGCTAGGTCAGGTCATAGTGTATCACAATCCTAATGCTCAAGATCGACATACAAAAGTTATCCAAAGTTGTTTCAAAAAGTCAATTTTGACAGTTGTTTAACAAAACGAGACATGTCCTATATAAGGATTCATTTACTAAGCTGGTAATATTCAAAAATCCACTTTATCAATCTTATTAACAAGTTGTTTAAATATCAATTGCAGATTCAAAAGCAATTTCAATTAACATTAATCATAATTCAGTTGATCATAACTTTTAATTAGTTCACCGAAATTACACGGTTTCTAAATGAAAAGTTATTGATTTTTTGCCAGCTTTCCAACGACATGCATATCATATACCTTTTATCAGTAATATTTGTATTTAATTCGTGATTCATTATAAACTGTTTAACTATGAAATTTAGCATACAAGCATACATAAACATATATTTACTCGAGCACTAGACATTGATACACAATTAATATATAAAAGATAAGATATGAATGCTCATGTATCAATATTGTGATTCAATATTGCAGGAAAGTACGTAGACGCAACAGAGATGATAAACACTAGGTTTGATTTGCAAACAATACCCACGAACATTACCCATAACATCCATAGCTATAACCCATAGTTTTCTTAGCTTTGACTCATTTGAAAACTCAGTTTGAAATCATTTGAGCTGTACTTCGTCGTAGTATTTTATGTATAATACTAATAATAATAATATTAATACTACTGATAATAATAATAAGATTAATAATAATATTAATCTTAATAATAATAATAATAATATATATATATATATATATATATATATATATATATATATATATATATATATATATATATATATATATATATATATATATATATATATATATATATATATATATATATATATATATATATATATATATATATATATATATATAAATTAGAGAGACAGAGAGATTGAGATCATATAAACTGGCCAAAAAATGATCGAGCTTTATAGTGTCTTCTGTCCCCAGCCTCCATGCGATCGCATGGGGAATGTGAGGGGAACCCATGCGATCGCATGGCCCCTTTTCACAGCTCATATACGTTTGTTTTTATTCTCGTCGACATGTTATAATAATATATATATAATATATATAAATTATATAATTAATTATATATTATATTAAATTCACGTGCATAGTTGATTTGTAATTTTTGTTCCGATAAGTCGTACGTCGTCACTCGACTTATGTTCCAGTTTTGGTTTTTCGAATGTCCTTTCGTACACTTAGAAAACTTGCATTTTACGTTTCGTGACACGTACCTTTGTCAAAATATAGCCTTAAATTATCCATAAACTACACCACTCAAAGTATAACTTAAACTTTAAAGTGTTTTGGTCATTTACTACTATAAATCATTGTCTCGCTATTTGTTAATATATATATAATATATACATTTTCATTTTGAAATAGTGTTTTACTGTAGCAAAGTTACTGTAGCAAAGTTTTTTTTAATGTAGCAAATAGTGATTTTCGAAAACACTGTAGCTTTTCGGGTACTGTAGCAATTCGAAAATACTGTAGCAAATTAGTGTTTTACTGGTTCATCTTAAACGTTTTAGTTAACTTATCTAAATATTAATCGAATCAATAATCGAATGTTACTATCGTTTACTAAATAACTTGAAATTATATATATATATATATGCACATTAAGTTATATATATATTGTTCGTGAATCGTCGAGAACAGTCAAAGAATAATTGATTACATGAATATAGTTCCAAAACTTGAGACTCAACATTACAGACTTTGCTTATCGTGTCAAAAACATTAAATCATTTATAGATAAAGTTTAAATTTGGTCAGAAATTTTTGGGTCGTCACACCAGGGTGCATCACATTTATGAAGGGTTGGTGCTGACCCGTAACGAGCTGCAACGGACCATTGAACTGGACCAACGCGCCCGTCACGCGGAAGCTGGCGGTAAAGAGCTGAATGTTGAGATTGTCCAAGTTAGGGAGGAGCTGAAGCGGGCTAAGCAAGCCGCTGCTGAAGCATAGGGGGAAAAGCAGCAGGCCCTAAGGGAGGCCAAAAAGGCTATCAAAAATATGGCCTTACGCGCCGAAAAAGAACAAACTGAACTAAAGGACCTGGAGGCAGCGCATAAAGAGCTGGCAGAGGAGAAAGCCAATAAGGATCTCCTCGCCATCCAGAACCAAGAGCTGTATCGAAAGGCAGCGAACGATTTTCAAGAGCTTTGCAGCCTCATCCCCTCTATTTTTTCCAAGGCTCTCAAGGTGCCGCAGGTGAAGGAGCCGTTTCAGAATTTGGTAGACGCTACAAAGAAGGTGGAGCATTTCGATGCGTACACCATATTGACAGAACATGTTGATATACCGGAACCAATTCCGGAGGCGATCTGAGATATGGCAGATGAGGATGCCTACGACCTCCATGACGCGGCAGTCAATGCCTGCGCAGCCATTAAGGTGCCGTTTATTGAACAGATTGGGTCAACACCGGACCTTAACTTGGCCAAAGTGAAGAAGATGATCCCGTAGTTGTAGGGATTTTTGTAATTCTTTATTTTCATTTTTGTTTCTGATGTAATGGTTTTAAATAAATTAATGAAATATCAATTTCTTGTGATTCTTGCTTATATATATATACACGTCCCGTCGTCGCGGTAACGTACCGTTTGTCAAGGTTACACAATGATTGTAGACATCGCATTCATCTACTTAATGCTGGGATTAATGCGACGGATACGAAACCCGGAGGCATCCCGTTCTGAGGGCTAGGCGTACCTCCAATACGCTTAGCGTCGCCATTGCCGTTCAAAGATTAGATGATGTCTTTGTTCATGGCATGAGTAACTTGCGAATGGACTTACATTCATAACGCCGAAGCGCAGCCATAATTGTTACACAATACATTAGAAATGAAAATTGAAAAATGCATTGAATTAAAACTGAGAGCAAAGAAGTTTAATGCGCGACGCGCTTACATTTGTGGTGATCAATCACAAACTTAGGTAAAACGAAAAAAAAAGTTTCCAACAAAATAATAAATTTCGAAATACTTAAACATAGAACTTCTTTAAGTTTGTTGCGTGCCAGGTACGCGGCACGAACTTGCCATCATGCATCTTTAGGTTATACGCCCCGTTTCCAATTACATCTGTAATCACATACGGGCCTTCCCAGTTGGATCCCAATTTGCCAGTACCTCGACCCGGCTGGCGTTGTTGTTACGCCACATAAAATCACCGAGGCGGAAAGTACGTTCCTTCACACGTTGATTATAGTACTTAGCAATTTTTTGTTTGTTTGACGCTTCCCTGATAGCGGCGATGTCACGCCTTTCCTCCAACAAGTCCAAATTTTCTTTGAAGCTAACGACCTTGGACTCATCTTTGAATTCCATTACACGTTGGGTTGGGACAGCAATTTCAGCTTGTATCACCACCTCGGTGCCATAAACAAGGCTGAATGGCGTTTCTCTATGGCTTCCTTTTGGTGTGGTTCGGAATGCCCATAAGACTTGCGGAAGTTCATCTGCCCAACCCTTCCTATCCGTGTCCAGCCTTGCCCTTATCCTGGCAACAATATCTCTGTTGGTAACTTCGACTTGCCCATTTGCCTGCGGATGGGCAACGGAGCTGAAAGTCTGTTTGATATTTAACCCGTCACACCATGATCGAAACGGATTGTGAGCGAACTGTTTGCCGTTATCACTTACAATTTCGTGCGGTATTCCGAAACGGCACACGATTTCCTCCCAAACAAAATTCAAAATCTGTTTACCCGTTATGCTTTTCAATGGTTTGGCTTCAACCCACTTGGTGAAAAAGTCAATTGCAACTACCAAGTGTTTTCCATCCGGGAAGGGTCCCACCAAATCGATTGCCCACTTGTAAAAGGGCCAAGCAGACGTGACGGGAATTAGCTCATGCGCCAGCATGTGAATTTGTGGAGCGTGACGTTGGCATGAAGCACAAGCTTTGATGATTTCTTTCGTGTCACGGTACATAGATGGCCAAAAATACCCTAGCCGCATTATCTTTCCCATAACGGTCCTAAATCCTGCATGCATGCCACAAGTCCCTTCATGTACCTCCCTTATAATTGTTTCCACTTCGCTTGGACCGACACACCTTAAAAGTGGTGTCGTGAAGGATTTCTTGAACAGAACTCCATCCCTTAACATGTACAAAGGAGCTTTCATACGAATCTTACGTGTCGTTGCCCCATCGAATGGCAGCGCCCCGATCTTCAGATACGTAATGATGGGACTCATCCATGTCTCGACCTCCTCTACGGGGGCCACTTCCTTGGGCAAGAAAATCAGTACATGTGTACGTTGTGTTTTAAGTAGATTATGCGTATAACGTATTTGTTATCGAAGCGAGTCGATACCTGTACCACGTCAGTGGATTTTTGACTAAGGACCTCCACCCAAATGTCCTTGGCTAAGTGGCTGAACACACTTGACGCGAGCTTGCTAAGCGCGTCGGCCTTTTTATTCAAGGATCGCGGCACTTGCGTTATTGAGAAAAGCTCGAATTTGTTGGCCATTTCTTCCGCCAACCTCAAATAATTTTGCATGGCCGGATCTCTAGCTTCAAAAGTCTCGTTCATCTAATTCACCACAAGTTGGGAATCGACCGACACCTTTAGGTTTTTAATTCCAATTTTCTCAGCCACTCTTAAACCAGACAGCAATGCCTCATATTTTGCTTCGTTATTGGAGGCGGGGAACTCGAAACGCAACGCGTAGGTATGTTCCTCACCGTCCGGGCCAACCTGCACCTGCTCCGTCAGAACTTGAAGCTCCGTCAGTAAATAGTTCCCACGTGATGGTTTTTGGTACTTCTTCGACAACCGGCCCTGGTGGCGCGACGCATATAAATTCAACCATAAAATCTGCCATAATCTGGCCCTTGACAGCGGTATGGGGGCGTAATGGATTTCATGTTCTCCCAATTTAATTGCCTACTTAACTAGCCTGCCAGAAACTTCCGGTTTGCTCAATACCTGCATGAAAAACCTGTTAGAATAAATTTCCTCCAACGTGCTCCGGTCTCAATCGCATTATCGTACCTGTTTAATAGGTGAATCAGTTAGCACCAGCATTGGGTGCGCTTGAAAGTACCGTCTCAACCGTCTTGCGGTGTGGACTAACGTGAAAATAAGCTTCTCGATCGGCTTATAATTAACTTCGCCTTGTTGTAGCACTTTGCTCACGAAATAAACTGGCATCTGTGTGCCACCGCGTTCCACGACGAGCACCGAGCTGATGGCCTCAGCTCCTGCCGCCAGATAAATTGTCAAAGTTTCCCCTGAAATCATGACACGTTAGTATCACAAGATTTATAGATTCGTAAAAAATAATCACGGAACGGTTATTATACCCGGTACTGGTGCCATCAATGTCGGCAACGTCTTAATCAAGGCCTTCATTTCCTGGAAAGGGTGATTCGCTTCAGGAGTCCAATAGAAATTTCGTCCCACATTTTCCTTCAATAATTTAAAGAAGGGAAGTGACCTTTCCGCTGCCTTTGACAGGAATCTGGACAATGCTGCCAGCTTGCCGTTCAGACTTTGCACCTCCTTTCTCATTCGTGGTGCTACCATCTCATCAATAGCTTGAATTTTCTTTGGATTTTCCCGGATACCGCGCGTCGTGACAACGTGCCCCAAGAACTTTCCCTCCTCGAATCTAAAACTACACTTCTCCGGATTCAACTTCATGTTGATTTTTCGTAGCGAGTTGAACGTTTCCTGAATGTCTTTCAAAAGGTCCGTTTCGATGTGACTTTTGATTACTATATCATCGACGTACGCATCCACGTTTCGTTCGATCTGTTCTTTGAAAGCAGTGTCGATGACCCGTTGGTACGTGGCGCCGGCGTTTTTCAAACCAAACGGCATCTTTTTGTAACAAAAAATTCCTTGATCTATATGGAACGCAGTTTTGTCTTCGTCGCGCTCTACCATTTGAATCTGGTGATAGCCCTTATAAGCATCAAGGAAACATTTGAAACGAAAACCAGCCAACGACTCTACCTTCCAGTCTATCTATGGTAACGGATAATTGTCCTTAGGACAAGCCTTATTGATGTCTTTGAAGTCAACACACACCCGCCAAGAGCCGTTCGCCTTTTTAACCAGCACCGGATTAGCAACCCATGTTTGGTATTTAACTTCTCGTAGTATATCTGCTTGTACCAACTTTTCCACTTCAGTTCTTAGGAAGGCGCTACGTTCCGGCACCATGCCTCATTTCTTTTGTCATACCGAAGTCAGGCTCGGGTTGGTATTTAAACGATGTTCTGTGACGGTACGAGGTACTCCCTCATGTCCGACTCCTGCCACGCAAACACGTCAGCGTTATTTGCCAAAAGTTCACATAACGCACTTTTCGTCGCGTCCGTGAGTGTGTGCCCAATCTGTACCACTTTCTCAGGAAAGGAATGGTTGATGATAATTCTTTCCCTGCTCAATCGGCGCCACATGTCATAGCGGCTGTTCGACCTGGCCTACTATGACAACCCGAAAATTTTTGACTAAATTTAAACCTAATTTTTATATGATTTCGACACGTTAAAGTGAGTCTCAAAAATGTTTGAGCTGATTCATTTAAACTTCAATCAATACCGACGATTCACGAACAATTTTTGTAAATAAATATGTAATATAAATATACATATTATATACTACATAATTAATAACTTGTAATATTAATATATTTAATTACAAGTTAAATTATAATTGTTATACTTATATTACCTTCATTATTATTATAAATATTAATATTAACATTAATATCAGTATTCTTAATACTATTGATTATATAGGATATAGATGTAAAATTGATACATGTAAATTGTTATATTATTTTTGTTATTATTATTATTATGACCATTATCATAAAAATCATTATTATTATTATACAACAACAACAGAAATTATTATCATTAATATTATAGTTATCATTATCATTATTATTCTAAAAACAATACAATTCATTAAAATCATTATTATTATAATTAATAGTAAAATTTTGACTTTAGTCATTATTATGATTATTAATCATAATTATTATTACCATTATCATCAAAAGTAATACCATTTATTATTATTATCATAAATAATAATTTATCATTATCATTATAATTACTAGAAGTCAATGCCCGTGCGTTGCACGGCTTACACAAACTTCAATATCTTAAAATTTTTGTTTCGAATGGCTATAGCCATGGCGGGAGTTGGTTGAAAACATATTAACCGTGAAGTTCACTTGATGTTGGTCCTATTATGAAGTGTTCAAGTAGGATTTTATGGATATGTTTTGTTTACCACTAAGTAAATCTGCACATTCGAGTCATATGTATTAACGTATGATGAAACTATATATAAACAAAAGTTTATTAAAGGTGGTCAAATGAATTTACAATTGATGCCAAAATACATTATAATACTTACATACTATAAAACTTGTTCTCACAATCAGTTTGGTATATTACTATTTTTTATTTATTTATTTACGATTTAATCAATAATTCATTAGTTATACTTTTTATGTACGATTTATTTAATATGTGTAACGTATATATTATTTACGATTTAATATATTATTTAATAATATATTAATTTCATTAATTTAATATATGTAAACTTCATTAATTTAGAAGTAATAACCGAAATACTTCATCACTATCTTAATCATTGTATGTAAATGTAAAATAAGTGTCTCATTTAAATAAAGAATACTAAAAATCTCCAAAGAAACATACATAATTAATTTAACAATGTGTTACATACTATTTTGAAGTAAATAAATTAGAAGTTAAATAATCTTACAACTAATACATTGTAATTAATACTAATATTCAAGTGTGATGGTTTTTCTAAAATAAAATAGATCAATCTTAACCAAATAGATTTTCATGGTTCAATATTAGTGATGATTAATTGAATAAGATTCTAAAAATTGGTATTGGTATGATTATTTTATTAACAAATAAGATTCATTTTTTTATTTTATTTTATGTAGTCCATCACAATAAATTTTTAATGCAACTAACAATAAAATGAACCTACTAATTCCATATCTGATGTTATGCGAGGTGTATATGAAATAGCTTTATTTTTACAACTAAAAACTATTAAATACGATACAATTTTACACAAGATATTTATTTATTTATAGAATGGATATACTTAAACTTTGCTACAACACTTATAGGCAGTGTACCTAATCGTACAGTAGTGTAGTTTTTAGTAAGTCCGGTTCGTTCCACAGGGAAATCTTTTAAACAAAGCTTAACGCTATATTAGTTTTAATTTATAAAAATACAAATATATATAAGTAATATTATTATTATAAAAATGGGGTTTTTACCGTTTAATGACCGGTTTGTCGATTTTAAAACTTTAGTTGCAGTTAAAACCTAATGTAAAATATTAAAAATAAATACAACTTAATTTAAAGCATAAAGTAAATAACGATAATGAAATTACGATAAATAAAAGTGCGATAAAATAAAATTGCGATAATTAAAAATACGATAATTAAAAGTGCAATTAAATACAATGACAATAAATAAAAGTGCAATTAAATATAAAATAAAAGAAATTAAATATAAAAGAATTATGCTTATTTAAACTTCCGTAATCATGATGTTTGACGCGTTGATTTTAGTTTTTTCCCATGAGTTAATTGTTCTTTGTCCTGGATTATTTAATATGTCCATCTGGTTTTTGTCCATAACAGCCCATCAGTCATAAATATAAAGTGTGAGTGTCCTCGTTAAATTATCCTTACACCCGAAGTCAAATATTCCAACTAATTGGGGACTTAAACTGTAACAAGGTCTTAATACTTTGTTTAATAATTACATCAGGATATCGACTGCGTGTAACCCAAGGTTTTAATACTTTGTTATCAATTATGCCAAGTGTCCTTGTACATAATTTCACCCCTGTTTTAATAATTTCATAGACTATTAATCCATTCCCGTGTCCGGTTAAATGAACGATTATTCGTACATATAAATACCCCGCCCATCGTGTCCGATCGAGTGTATATGGTTATTTATAGGTACGTCCAATTGTAAATCTTTATATTAAAATTAACAAACTATCATTTAGTTAAACAAATATAAAGCCCATTAATAGCCCATAGTCTAATTTCCACAAGTGTCGTTCTTTTGTCCAAACCCCAATTATGGTACAAAGCCCAATTACCCAATTTTAATATTTTTAGCCCAACATCATGATTACTTCGTTTTAAATAAGCATAATAATAACTTAGCTACGAGACATTAAATTAAAAAGGTTGAACATAACTTACAATGATTAAAAATAGCGTAGCGTTACACGGACAGAATTTCGACTTACACTCTTACAACATTCGCTAACACACCCTTATTATTGGAATTCAAAATTAAAATTAAAATATAAATATATATACATATACGTTGATGAATGAAGAAGGAAAAAGATGTGTGATGATCAACCAAAAACACGAAATTTATAGGCCTGTGAGCTGAAAAAGGAGCTCATGCGATCGCATGAGTTTTGCTCCTTCAGCTCATGCGATTGCATGGCTAGCTGGGGAGGCTCACATGTGTTTGTTTCTTCTGCCGACGGTTTTTATAATATAATATATAATATATAAATAATTATAAGAATTATTTAAATATTATATCATATTTATGTGCATAGTTGACTTGTAATTTTTAGTCCGTTGCGTCGAGCGTTGAGAGTTGACTCTGGTCCCGGTTCCGGATTTTCGAACGTCCTTGCGTACAATATAATATCTTGTACTTTGCGTTTCGCGTCTTGTATTCTTGTAATTTTGAGACGTTTCTTATCAATAATTGGAACCTCTTTGATTGTACTTTGTACTTTTGAGCTTTTTGGCGTTTGCGTCTTCAATTCGTCGAATCTGTCTTTTGTCTTCACCTTTTATTATTTGAACGAATATCACTTGTAAATAGAACAATTGCAACTAAAAGCTTGTCTTTCTTGAGGGATAATGCTATGAAATATATGTTTGTTTTTAGCATTATCAAATATTCCCACACTTGAGCGTTACTTGTCCTCAAGCGATATAGTCTTGAAATATACTAGAATCACTTCTTTATTCTTCACACTTTATACATCAGTGATTTCTTTACGGCGGTATAAACAATGGTAGTAACGATGTGTTTTACAGTCCCACATGACTATAAAAATTTAGATCCTTTAGGGAAATTGGATCTTTATGAAAACATTTGATCTTTTGAAAATTAAATCTAGCTTTTACCCTAGATAAGTTTTCCGGAATAACCCTTCACAGGTGTTTGCAAATTCTTTTTGTGGGTTTGGTGGGTTTCAGATTTGAAAATTTTAGCTCAAAACTTGCGGTTTTGTGTCACCCACTTGCTAACCTTGTATTAGGAAAGCAATACGTCCAGTATACTTGTTCCGTATACTACCTTTCGGTAAACTACCGTCCGGTTGTAAAGGAAAGCGTTGAACAAGCAACTGTTAAGGCAATGTCCCCTGACATGCTTTTAATTATGGTCTATAACGTATCGGATGCAATTACTATCCTTGCTAGGAGCAATAGTAAAGCTCACCCTTATGGTTTTTCGGTCTGGCACAAGGTTCTGTCTTTGACCATGCTATGCAACCACCGTTCTTACGGTTGACACCCGATTTGGTTCAGGTGACCTAATGAATTCTAGGCGAATTCCTAGGATTTTACGTTCAATGGTAATGAATGCATTAAAATAGGGTTTTCAGAAAACAAATCGGTTTGTAATTTTTGATCAAAATATTTTCTCGTTCAAGCTCGAGTTTAGATATCATCGAATTCCATGAGTTTGTAATTCTCAATCTTTAAGGTCAATCTCTAGGATTGAGTAATATCAGGCTTAAAAGCTGATTTTTGATCTTTTAAGGAGATTATCCTTTCTGGGGATTTGATTCATTAGTCTTATCCAGCTAATTTGCACGGCGTCCTCCTCATTTTATAAGACAGATCCTCTCATGGTTAGGATAAGTCTGACCACTTGGCGACCCTGTTTGATGATGAGGTCCGTGGATTTCCTGCTGATTTTAGAGATGACTTTTCTAGGTCTTTCGTCAAACTACAGCTGGTCTGGACGACAACTTCATGACCTAAATCAAGAAGCGCGTTTCTTTTTCCAAAGACTTTACTTCCTTTTAACGATGGAATTGATTCATCGTGTAGATCCATCTTTCTTACAGTAAATCGGGTAAAACTGTTTAGTTTAGTCCAAAGCAAAAGTATCTTCAGTTATTTGTTACAGAAATATATGATATATGTTCAAACTAACTTGGTAATTTTTCCACACTTGGCTTTTATTTTCTTTTATTTGCCTTTTTATTGTCCTCTATTCCATTTTAAATGAATTCTAACATTTTGGTTTGTTTCTCAATTTATGTCCTTTCCGAGGTAACAATAATTTCGGTGTTAACACCTAGTTTTATCGTTCATAAATATGTATAAACATGATTTTGAGTTCATTTAATTGAAAATTTTGAAAAATTTTACTAGAAGTGGGTAGTCAGTATATAAGAGTAGGGCTGTTCTTTATTATCAGAGAGCACTAGATTCTAATACAACTATTGCTTTACTAGTATTTCTAATGGTAACCAAGTGTATAAATCAAAAATTTTTAAAATCCGAAAGAATTTAACCCCTTCCCACACTTAAGATCTTGCAATGCCCTCATTTGCAAGAAATCAGTAACAATTTAAATTATTGAGGGAGATTAGCGTAGACAAATGATTAAATTTTACCAAAGTTTCCAAACATATTGGCGTTTGTTTGCTGAATGATAAATGGTGCACATCATTTGTTCATTCCGTCTTGTTGTTACATCACATTTGTTTTTCATTTTTTTTTTTTATAAAACTTTACACTTTTAGAACATATAATTAATTAAATTTAAAATTTTGTTTCTTTTTAGGATGAGGGTGTTTCGGAACAATGTCCTAGTCCGTCCCTCGACAAAATTTTAAAATTTGTCAATTCAAAGCGCGGTTTTAAAAGCAAAGATTTTTGGTTTTTTTTAAATGTTTTTGGCATACTTTAATTCAATAAGATTAAAAATAATGATAATAAAAGTTCTCGTCCCTCCCTCGGGTAAAGCAATTTCGGTTCAAAGACCTAGTCTTCAACTTACGACGAATTTTAAAAATCATATTTTTAACTTACGAAATAAAGTAAATTTTTGTTTTTAAATTCACACCAAACTTAAATTTAAGATGCATAGAATTAAAAATTCATATTAAAAATTCACACCAAACTTAAATTAAAATGCATAAAATTAAAAATTCATATTTTAAAATTAAAAAAAATTCACACCAAACTTATATTATATTTTTGTTTTTATACATACAAACTTATATTAAAAGTATTAATTTTTCAAATATTTACAATTTTAAATATATATTAATTTAAAAAGTTTACAATATTATTTTAATATTAATTTTAAAAACAAAGTAAAAATAAAATTAAAAATCTTTTTGGCTTTTATCCCACTTTAATCAATCAAATATTATCAAAAACATACGCCCCTCTTTTCGGTAAGTAATTTCGGTTTCATAACCTAATTTAACTCATGACGAATTTTTGAAATATTTTGGGTTGATTGATTAAAGATATTTATACCTTAAGAATAAACGGTAAATTTCGCAGTGATGTAATAAATTTTTGAATGATATCAATAATTTCGGTCGCAAGACCTAATTTTATCGAATACCAATTTAATACTTTATAGCGAACAAATTAACGTTTATTATTAAAAGGTTAAAAATAAAAATAAAAACTGAAAACTGTACAAACTTACCTGTGAGATAGATTTCTTAGTGATATGCTCTTGCCCACTCATAAGATAGTCGGACTAATTGGTTTTTCATAGCTACATAGGCGTAACCTCGAGCATTCAGTGTTTTTTCTTCTAAACATATGAACGGTCCGTCTCTGCATAAAGTAACAAATTCGGTGTTTGAATAGGTTTGATTATTTGAACATTTACCTTCGTGTGACCATTTTCCGCATTTGTGACATCTTTCAAGGTGTCGTGCTCTTCTTTTAGCTGCGGATTTTGATTTTCCTTTACCAAATTGTAACTTATTATTTTCGCATCTGGATTCTTTTCTTACTTCGTCCAATTTACCTCTGATTAATGATACTATTTCACTTGGAAGGGTGTCATTATTACATTTAGTGATCAAAGCGTGTAGCATTAGACCATGGTTTAGTTCACAGGAAGTCTTCATTTTGTAAAAACCTAAAAAAAATAAAAATTCATAATGGGGGGAGAAGACTAGTTCTTTAGGGTCTGCTAGAGAAAGACCATTCGGGTTCCATTTTCGAGAACTACATGAAAACAGAAAATCTAACTCTAACAGAAATACATATTATCCTTTAAAGACTTGATTCTCCCCACACTTAGTTAGCTGTGGTGTTGAAATTGTGATTAACTTCGTTGTCAACTTCCATCGGACTATCTATTTAATGTTTAACTCTGTGACCATTAACTTTAAATTCAATCCCATTTGAATTTATCAATTCTACTGTTCCGTACGGGAAAACTCTTTTAACTATGAATGGTCCAGACCATCTTGATTTCAATTTTCCGGGAAATAGCTTGAATCGTGAATTGAAAAGAAGAACTCTGTCTCCTTCTTTAAATTCTTTTGAACTTCTGATTCTTTTATCGTTCCATTTCTTCGTTCTTTCCTTATAGATTAACGAATTTTCGTATGCTTCTTGTCTTAATTCTTCTAATTCGTTTAGTTGACTTAACCGTAGACGTCCAGCTTCATGTAAATCAAGATTACATGTCTTCAAAGCCCAAAATGCTTTGTGTTCAATTTCTACTGGAAGATGACATGCTTTTTCGTAAATGAGTCTAAAAGGTGTGGTTCCAATTGGAGTTTTGTAGGCTGTTCTAAAAGCCCAGACTGCATCCTCCAATTTAATGGACCATTCTTTCGGATTTGATCCTACGGTTTTCTCTAGAATACGTTTTAAAGCTTGGTTGGTATTTTCAACTTGTCCACTTGTTTGTGGATGATAAGCAGTGGAGATTTTATGAGTTACTCCATATCTTTTAAGAACTTTCTCAAGTTGATTATTACAGAAATGAGTACCCCGATCACTTATTAAAGCTTTCGGTGTTCCAAACCTTGCAAAAAGACGTTTTAAAAAGTTGACTACAACTCGTGCATCGTTAGTTGGGAGAGCTTGTGCTTCCGCCCATTTAGATACATAATCAATGGCAACGAGAATGTAGAGATTATTATGAGATTTTGGAAATAGACCCATAAAGTCAATACCCCAAATGTCAAATACTTCACATACTTGAATGACATTTTGTGGCATTTCATCACGTTGAATTATTTTTCCGGCCCTTTGACAAGCATCACAGGATTTGAAAAGAAGGTGTGTGTCTTTGTAAATTGTAGGCCAATAGAATCCAGCATCATAAACTTTTCTTGCTGTTAGTTGAGGCCCATAATGCCCTCCTGTTGGTCCTGTGTGACAATGGTTTAAAATTTTACTAGCTTCATCTCCGAATACACATCGGTGTATTATTCCATCGGGACAACTTTTAAACAGATGGGGATCTTTCCAGAAATAGTGTTTTATATCACTAAAGAATTTCTTTCGTTTTTGGTATGACAATCCTTTTTCAAGGAATCCACATGCTAAATAGTTTGCATAGTCTGCAAACCATAGAATTTCATTATAATCTATCTTCAATAGATATTAATCAGGAAAGTTGTCTTGTATGGCCGATTCATTTAGAACTTCTAATTCAGGATTTTCAAGACGAGAAAGATGATCAGCGGCGGGATTTTCTGCTCCTCTTTTATCTCGGATTTAAATATCGAACTCTTGTAAGAGTAAGATCCAACGGATTAATCTTGGTTTAGCATCTTGTTTCGAAAATAGGTATCTAAGAGCAGAATGGTCAGTATAGACCACTGTTTTAGCTAGAACGAGATATGATCGAAATTTGTCAAAAGCAAAGACAATAGCAAGGAGTTCTTTTTCAGTAGTTGTGTAATTTGTTTGTGCTCCTTGTAACGTCTTACTAGCATAATATATAGGTTGAAATCGTTTTTCAATCCTTTGTCCTAAAATGGCTCCCATTGCAAAATCACTTGCATCGCACATAAGTTCAAACGGTAGATTCCAATTTGGAGTTATCATAATCGGCGCATTAGTGAGTTTCTCTTTAAGAATATTAAAAGATTTGATGCATTCATCTGAAAAGATGAATGGAGCATCCTTTTCTAGGAGTTTATTCATAGGAGTGGCAATTTTAGAAAAATCTTTTATGAAACGTCGGTAAACACCGGCATGCCCTAGAAAACTCCTAACTCCTCTAACATTAGTGGGATGTGGAAGTTTAGCAATTACATCAATTTTAGCTCTATCCACTTCAATTCCTTCGTTTGAGATTTTATGACCAAGAACGATGCCTTCTTTAACCATGAAATGGCATTTCTCCCAATTAAGTACTAGATTTGATTGTTCGCATCTAATAAGCATTCGTTCAAGATTAACTAGACATGATTCAAATGTATCACCGAAGACTGAAAAGTCATCCATGAAAACTTCCATGCATTCTTCTATCATGTCGTGAAAAATCGCCATCATGCACCTTTGAAAGGTTGCAGGGGCGTTGCAAAGTCCAAATGGCATGCGTTTGTAAGCAAAAGTACCATAAGGGCACGTGAATGTGGTTTTATCTTGGTCTTCGGGTGCTATTGGAATTTGAAAATATCCGGAAACACCATCAAGAAAACAATAGTAACTATTTTCGGCTAATCTTTCCAACATTTGATCAATAAAAGGTAAGGGAAAGTGATCTTTTCTGGTGGCGTCATTTAATTTTCTATAATCAATACAAACACGCCATCATGTTACAGTCCTAGCAGGAATAAGCTCATTTTTTTCATTTGTAATAACAGTCATGCCACCCTTCTTAGGCACGCATTGAACTGGGCTTACCCATGGACTATCAGAAATTGGATAAATTAAACCTGCATCTAGCAGTTTAATAATTTCTTTCTTAACAACATCTTGCATATTAGGATTTGGTCTTCGTTGGCGTTGCACATACGTTTTATGACCTTCTTCCATAAGGATTTTATGTGTGCAATACGAAGGACTTATTCCTTTTTATATCATGAATTTTCCATGCAATGGCTGGTTTATGAACTTTTAACACAGAAATGAGTTGTGATTTCTCATTTTCAGTAAGAGAAGACGATATTATTACAGGTAATTCAGATTCACCATGTAAATAAGCGTATTCCAAATGGTTTGGAAGTGGCTTTAACTCTAATGTCGGTGGTTCTTCTATCGATGATTTGTATCGATATCTGTCTTCTTCTTTTAGTATTTGAATTTCTTCTGTTGTTGATTCATATCCATTAGCCATAAGTGTAGCTAACATTTCAGTTTCATCAATTGGTTCAGTTCCTTCTCCTAAAGAACATTCTCCTGTTCCTTGTAATTCTGGAAATTCTTCTAACAATTCTGCATGTGAATCTATAGTTTGAATATAATAACATGTATCATCTGTAGATTGTGGTTGTTGCATAGCTCTATCAACTGAAAAGGTAACACTCTCGTCCTCTATACTTATGGTCAATTTCTTACCGAACACGTCTATCATTGCTTTAGCCGTGTTTAAAAATGGTATTCCTAATATGAGAGGAACTTGAGAATCTTCTTCCATGTCCAGAACAACAAAATCTACTGGAAATACTAAAGTACCAACTTTAACTAGCATGTTCTCCATTATCCCTCTAGGATATTTTATTGATCGATCTGCTAGTTGTATACTTATTCGTGTTGGTTTCAATTCTCCAAGGTCTAGTTTAGCGTATAATGAATACGGCATTAAATTTATAGTAGCACCTAAGTCTGCCAATGCTTCTATTGAACTAAGACTACCCAGAAAACATGGAATTGTGAAACTTCCTGGATCAGATAATTTTTCTGGTATCTTATTTAACAGCACTGCAGAACAATTAGCATTCATAGTAACAGCCGAGAGTTCTTCCATTTTCTTTCTATTTGAGATTAGATCTTTCAGAAATTTAGCATATCTAGGCATTCCTGAAATTACATCAATGAAAGGAAGATTTACATTTATCTGTTTAAACATATCCAAGAATTTGGATTGCTCGGCTTCAAGTTTCTCTTTTCTCATTTTACTCGGGTAAGGAAGTGGTGGTTGGTATGGTTTAACATAAGGTTTAGCCTTAACTGTGTTATCTTCATTAACCTTTTTAACTACCGGTTCTTTTTCCTTATCTTGTTCAGGTTGTGGTTCTTGTGGAGTAGGAATAGCTTCATCAGAAATTACAGGTATTTTAGGTGGTTTAAGTGTAATACCACTTCTTGTGGTAATGGCTTTAGCTGTTTCATTCCAAGGGTTAGCATTTGTATCACTAGGTAGACTTCCCGGTTTTCTTTCACCTATCAACCTTGCTAGGTTGCTCACTTCTTGTTCCAATTTTGAATAGAAGCTTGTTGATTTCTAAATGCTTGAGCATTTTGTTCATTGGTTTGTTTCTGAGATGTGAAAAACTGCGTTTGAGATTCAACTAGCTTTGTCATCATATCTTCTAAATTCGGCTTTTTATCATCGGTTTGTGGTGGTTTGTTTTGAAAATTAGGTCTTTGCTGATTGTAAGTATTATTGGATACTTGTTGATTACTTGGACCTTGTTGATTGTTGTATGGAACATTTCGGTTATAATTCTGGTTTTGATTGTAAATTGGTCTTGGCGGTTGATAATTATTCTGATAATTATTTCCAGGCCTTTGGTTTATGTATGAAATATTCTCTCTTTGTTCCATTGTTAGTTCAATACTGAGACAATCTTTTGTCAAATGTGGTCCTCCACACTGCTCACAACTAATTCATATTGAGTGAATATCTTTAGTCATCTTTTCCATTCGTCTCTCGACAGCATCTATCTTTGCAGAAATGGAATCTAAGTCATGGCTAGAATTGGCTCTAGCTGCTTTAGATGATCTAACGATATCTTTTTCTTGGTGCCACTCATGTGAGTGGGAAGCAGTGTTATCAATAATTTTATAAGCATCAGTTTCTGTTTTCTTCATAATGGAACCACCAGCTGCTATATCGATGTCTTTCCTTGTAGTGATGTCGCATCCTTGGTAGAATATTTGTACTATTTGACAAGTGTCTAAATCATGTTGCGGACATCCTCTCAATAACTTTCCAAATCTTGTCCATGCCTCATATAGAGTTTCATTTGGTTTCTGTGTGAACGTAACAATTTTTCCTTGAAGTCTTACGGCTTTAGATGCCGGAAAGAATTGTTTAAGAAATTTTTCAACTAAAACGTCCCATGTATCAATCGCCCCTTTAGGTAACGATTCCAACCAATCTTTGGCTTCTCCCTTTAAAGTCCAGGGAAATAACATGAGATATATCTGTTCATCCTTCACTTCTCTTATTTTAAATAAAGTGCAGATCCTATTAAAGGTACGAAGATGTTTATTTGGATCTTCCTTTGGTGCACCACTAAATTGGCATTGATTAGTCACCATATGTAGAATTTGTCCTTTGATTTCATAATCTGGTGCATTAATGTCTGTATGAGTAATTGCGTGACCTTGGCCAGTGCGTTTAGCTCTCATTCGGTCTTCCATACTTAGAGATTCCAGATTTTCCATGATTGGATTTGTTGAATCTGAATCACTATAGGATTCTGATTTAATGGTTCGTTCCTCAACAAGTTAAATTATAATTGTTATACTTATATTACCTTCATTATTATTATAAATATTAATATTAACATTAATATCAGTATTCTTAATACTATTGATTATATAGGATATAGATGTAAAATTGATACATGTAAATTGTTATATTATTTTTGTTATTATTATTATTATGACCATTATCATAAAAATCATTATTATTATTATACAACAACAACAGAAATTATTATCATTAATATTATAGTTATCATTATCATTATTATTATTATAAAAACAATACAATTCATTAAAATCATTATTATTATAATTAATAGTAAAATTTT
The DNA here is from genome assembly GCF_046630445.1 of Rutidosis leptorrhynchoides. Taxonomy (NCBI): domain Eukaryota; kingdom Viridiplantae; phylum Streptophyta; class Magnoliopsida; order Asterales; family Asteraceae; genus Rutidosis; species Rutidosis leptorrhynchoides. The sequence goes on from NC_092333.1 coordinate 28,534,310, forward strand.
GACTTTAGTCATTATTATGATTATTAATCATAATTATTATTACCATTATCATCAAAAGTAATACCATTTATTATTATTATCATAAATAATAATTTATCATTATCATTATAATTACTAGAAGTCAATGCCCGTGCGTTGCACGGCTTACATAAATTTTAATATTTTAAAATTTTTGTTTCGACCGACACCTTTAGGTTTTTAATTCCAATTTTCCCAGCCACTCTTAAACCAGACAGCAATGCCTCATATTCCGCTTCGTTATTGGAAGCGGGGAACTCGAAACACAATGCGTAGGTATGTTCCTCACCGTCCGGGCCAATTAAAATTAGACCTGCACCTGCACCGTCAGAACTTGAAGCTCCGTCAGTAAATAGTTCCCACGTGACGGTTTTTGGTACTTCTTCGACAACCGGCCCTGGTGGCGCGACGCATATAAATTCAACCATAAAATCTGCCATAATCTGGCCCTTGACAGCGGTATGGGGGCATAATGGATTTCAAGTTCTCCCAATTTAATTGCCCACTTAGCTAGCCTGCCAGAAACTTCCGATTTGCTCAATACCTGCATGAAAAACCTGTTAGAATAAATTTCCTCCAACGTGCTCCGGTCTCAATCGCCTTACCGTACCTGTTTAATAGGTGAATCAGTTAGCACCAGCATTGGGTGTGCTTGAAAGTACCATCTCAACCGTCTTGCGGTGTGGACTAACGCGAAAATAAGCTTCTCGATCGGCTTATAATTAACTTCGCCTTGTTGTAGCACTTTGCTCACGAAATAAACTAGCATCTGCATGCCACCACGTTCCACGACGAGCACCGAGCTGATGGCCTCAGCTCCTGCCGCCAGATAAATTGTCAAAGTTTCCCCTGAAATCATGACACATTAGTATCACAAGATTTATAGATTCGTAAAAAATAATCACGGAACGGTTATTATACCCGGTACTGGTGCCGTCAATGTCGGCAACGTCTTAATCAAGGCCTTCATTTCCTGGAAAGGGTGATCCGCTTCAGGAGTCCAATAGAAATTTCGTCCCACGTTTTCCTTCAATAATTTAAAGAAGGGAAGTGACCTTTCCGCCGACTTTGACATTAATCTGGACAACGCTGCCACCTTGCCGTTCAGACTTTGCACCTCCTTTCTCATTCGCGGTGCTGCCATCTCATCAATAGCTTGAATTTTCTTTGGATTTTCCCGGATACCGCACGTCGTGACAACGTGCCCCAAGAACTTTCTGTGATGTCCCCGTCAAAACACTTAACGGCTCTGTCACTTGGTCCCACAGGTTGATCATAACTCTATATAAATTTAATAAATAACCTTGCATTCTTTATTTAAAAATGATTTCTTATAAAGGAAACCTACCAAAATGTGTAAATTTAGAAAAACCATACATTATTACTTAACCAAAAGTTGACCAAAACAAAGTCAACAACATCCACTATTAAATGTATCAAAATAGAATGCAAGTTAATGTTTAACAAAAGATGCCATCATAAATATGCAGACTCTCTAAGCACAGCGGAAGCAATCAATCATGAACCTGAGAATAAAACATGCGAGTAACTGTCAACAAAAAATGTTGAGTGAATTATAGGATTAATATTGAAAACAATAACTAATTTAAACCATAAAAATTTATGTTTGAAAACATAAAAACTCCTTTTTGGACCACTAAATTATATGTTAGAAAACATATAAAAACATTATTCCATTTTTCGTGAGCCACCTGGTAACCACTTAACCATTTATTTACCCTTGCCAAACACAATAAATAATATACACCGAACAAGTGTATCTACAACAAAATACGAAGTACTAAATATTCCAATTATAAATTGCTAGCGCGACTAGCTCGAAATGGGGTTGTCAAACCCGATAGATCTATCCATAGGATTCGCGTTCACCAGTAGAAACCAGTGATTACAGTTACCAGACTAGGGAATATTTTTGTTCAACTCACAATGAATAATTTAAACCAATTTCCACTTGTGTTCAAAATATAAGATAAATTGCATGTATTCTCATCCCAAAAGATTTAAAATAGAAAATGGGACTATAACTCACCTTAATAGTAACGAAGTAACCAACACAAATAAGCGAACATCAAATGAGTACAATGATCAGGAATGATCACAACGCCGACCTATAAATAAAGCAGGTTGATATAAATAACTAACTTAGGTCAAGTCTTAGTATGATAGCTATTGTACATGTTGCAAGTAGACATAGAACAATACTCAGCATGTATCGGTTTGATCGGAACAGCTTACGGACACACACTTTCTATTTTTAGAAAGTTTCTATTTTTAGCAGGTTTCCATTTTTGGAAAGTTTCTATTTTTGGAAAGTTTCTAAATTTAGAAATTTGCTATTTTTAGAAAGTTTATAAGTTAGGAAAGTTTCCTTAATTAGAAAGCCAACAAAAGTCAACTGAAAGTCAAAGTCAACCGAAAGTCAACTCAAAAGTCAACCTTGATCAAACATAGTCAACGTTAATTTTAAAAGTGTAAGTTATAATAATAATGTAAGTTATAATGTTTATTAAAGTTAAATATGTATAATTATGTCATAACATAAGTTTAATTAAATTAAAATGAATTATTAAAGTTAATATAAGTTTAAATGATATAATTAATATAACATAAGTATTTAATTAATTAATTAAATATTAATCATAATGTAAGTATTATTAATTAATAATAAATTTTAAATCATATCATAAGTATTATTAATTAATAATGAATTATTAATCATATCATAAGTTTCTAATTATAATCATTAAATCATAAGTATTTAATAATTAAATTATAATTAAACCTTATAATAATTAAATAATTAATTAATCCTTATTATAAGTCTTATAATAATAATCTTATAATATAAGTTTAATAATTATCATAAGTATTTTCCATTAATAATAAAAGTATTATTAATCATAAGTTTAATTAAAATGTTAATTAAATCATAAGTAATAATTAAATGATATAATAAATATATATCATAAGTCTTAAATTATAATAATTACTTTTTATATCATAAGTAATTCAATAATAATGAAAATCATTATTTATATCATAAGTTTTAATTATTAACCATAAGTTTTAAATCAAAAGTTCTTCTGGTCATATCTTGAGCCCCGGGTGTCGGCTTTCGGCGAGCCTTATATATATCTCAGCCTAATCAAACCACCCGACGCATTGGTGCACTCAAGAACACTCCAAGAACAGTAACCAAGTCGTGATGATCAGCCATTACACCACTTGGAACTTTAATCCATTCAAAAACACGTTTTAGCCATAACGGGTGATCCGTGGCTAGGATTTAGATGACCCGAACATGAAAGTTCATCCCATCATCAATACTAACACACTAGTACACCCTAAAAACTCTAAAAATGGTCACAAAGTTGGACCATACCTGTACCAATTCGTTTTCACATTTTAATTTCAATTAAACACCATTTTGATCATAACTTATTTTCCGGAAATCGAAATAACATGAATCCGGAGTCTAAAATTAATGTCTTGATGAGAGGAACTCATCTAGACACTTTAATTTCACATTTACAACAGTCAAGTTTACAGAAATGGTCAAAAATGCTGCTGTCCCAAAACAATCAAACCGAAATCATTCTATAACAAGTGTTTCTATGCATACAATCAACAATGCAACAACATACAATCATCATACTATTAAAATAACATATAAAAACAGTAAAATTAAAGAAAAATCAAAAATTTAGTGTTAGGGTTTATACCCTAATCAAGAATTGAAGGATATGAACATGTAGAGGAGAACGAGAGGAACGCGTTTATGTTAAAAGCCCTTTGATCCAAGCTCTAGATGATGATCAATTGAAGATGATGATGATGAGAAAAATGGCAGCCCTAGGAGAGAAAAAGAGAGGAAGAGAGAAAAAAATAAAATAAAATGTGTTTTGGAAAAATGAAGTAGTGATTTAGGTTTAAGATTAAATCAAGTTCAAGAAATTGGCAAAACAAGTCATCCCCCTCCCTTGGGAGATTTAGGCCATCCTCCATACATGGGTGGGTCCTTCTTGGACCATTTTTATGTTACTTGCAATTGCTTGTGGCCCGAAAGCTCGAACGAAGCCTGAAACGCGAAAATGCTACTACGCGATTGATTATTCGGAGAGATAACAAATACGCGACGAATAAAATATATAAACACTAAATATAAACATATGACATTAAAATATCATATTTAAAATAATTAGGATTTAAAAATCCCAAAAACTCGACCGTTGGTTTGAAAACCGAAAAGATTCGCCGGATAGAAATCCGCGACACGTAGAAACGTACAACTTAAAATATGAATTCAAATATTCATATAACACATAATAATTAATATATTATTACAAAAATAATAATATAGGTCATAGAAATGACGTGGCACGAATAACAGTTAACGATCGTTAAGTAATTAACGGTAAAAGATAACGGAAAAAGTAGGGTCGTTACAGTACCTTCCCGTTACGGAAATTTCGTCCAAAATTTAAGCAGATGCAGGGGTTGACTCAGCATCTGGGAACAAATGCGGGTACTTCTGCTTCATCTGATCTTCACGCTCCCAAGTGAACTCGGGACCGCGTCTGGCGTTCCATCTAACTCGGATAATAGAAATTCTACTCTGCTTGAGAGCCTTAACCTCTCGATCCATAATTTCAATAGGTTCCTCAATAAAATGAACTTGCTTATCAACATGAAGTTCCTCAAGAGGAATAGTCTTATCGGCCTTGGCCAAACACTTTTTTAAATTCGATACACGAAAAACGTCATGAATAGTACTGAGTTCTTGTGGCAATTTCAAACGATAAGCCACTGGTCCAACTCTCTCAATAATCTCAAAAGGTTCAACAAAACGAGGATTCAACTTTCCCCTTTTACCAAAACGTATCACGCCCTTCCAAGGTGATACCTTCAACATAACACGATCACCGACCTGAAATTCAATATCATTTCTTCTCTTATTGGCATAGCTCTTTTACCGACTTCTGGCGGTTCTCAATCTTTCCTTAATCTGTACGATCTTCTCGGTAGTCTCATGAATAATTTCTGGACCTGTGAGTTGAGCATCCCCAACCTCATTCCAACAGACAGGAGACATACACTTTCAACCATACAGAGCTTCAAACGGTGCGGCTTTAATACTTGCATGATAGCTGTTATTATAAGAAAATTCAGCTAGTGGCAAATACCTATCCTACCCATTACCAAAATCAATAACACATGCTCGTAATATGTCTTCTAACGTTTGAATGGTCCTTTCACTCTCACCATCCGTCTGGGGATGATAAGCGGTGCTCATATCTAACTTATTTCCCAAGGCTTCCTATAAGGATCGCCAAAACCTCGATACAAATCGGCTGTCTCGATCTGAAATAATAGATACAGGAACACCATATCTAGAAACAATCTCCTTCAAATACGAACGAGTAAGCTTCTCCATCGAATCCGTTTCCTTAATCGGCAAAAAAGTGAGCTGACTTAGTGAGTCGATCTACAATCACCTAAATGGTATCATAGCCACCCGTAATTTAGTAATAAAATCCATCGTAATACCTTCCCACTTCCACTCGGGAATCTCAGGTTGCACCAAAAGTCCGGACGGTTTTGGGTATTCAGCTTTAACCTTAGCACAAGTTAAACACTTAGCCACATACGTAGCCACATCAGCTTTTAAATTAGGCCACCAATACAGCTCCTTAAGATCATGATACTCTTCCCTGAACCAGGATGAATAGAGTACCTAGACTTATGAGCCTCATCTAAAACAAGTTATCACAGATCACCAAACTTCGGAACCTAAAGGCGTCCTATAAAATACCGAGTACCATCGGTTCGTACCTCTAACTGTTTACTCAAGCCTCAGACCTTCCCGTTACAAAATTCTCATCCTTCAAGGCTTCTTGTTATGCCTCAAGAATCTGCAATGCGAGGTTTGTTCTAATTGTCATATTCAAGGCTCTAAACCTGCGAGGTTCAGCCCTTTCTTAATGACTTAATGCATCGGCCACAACGGTGGCCCTTCCCGGATGATATAAAAGTTCACAATCATAATCATTCAATGTCTCAATCCATCTTCGTTGCCTCATATTCAACTGTTTCTGATCAAGGATGTGTTGAAGACTTTCTTGATCAGTGTACACAGTACTTTTGACCCCATATAAGTAATGTCTCCAATTCTTGAGTGCGAACACAACAGCTCCCAATTCTACATCATGGGTTGTATAATTCTGTTCATGAATCTTCAACTAACGTGACATGTAAGCAATGACTTTTTTTTTCGTTGCATCAAAACACAACCAAAGTCTTGACACGAAGCATCACAATAGATAACAAAATCATCATTACCCTCAGGTAGTGATAACATCGGTGCAGAAGTTAACTTCTTCTTCAGAGTTTGGAAAGAAGACTCTTGTTCACTCTTCCACTCGTACTTCTTCCCCTTATGCGTTAAAGCAGTCAGAGGTTTCGCTACTCGTGAAAAATCTTGAATGAACCTTCTATAATAGCCTACTAATCCTAGAAACTGGCGAATTTGAGTAGGAGTTTTTGGAATTCCCCACTTTTCAATTGCCTCAATCTTGGTAGGATCAACTTGTATTCCCTGTTTACTAACAATATGTCTCTTAACCAGAAAGCACACTTAGAGAACTTAGCGTACAACTCTTCTTTTCTCAATAAATCAAGCACCAACTTCAAATGTTCTTCGTGCTCTTCATCACTCTTAGAATAAATAAAGATGTCGTTGATGAAAACAATAACGAATTTGCCCAGATAGGGTCTACACACACGGTTCATGAGGCTCATTGAACACAGCCGGTGCGTTGGTTAATTCGAACGACATAACAAGAAATTCATAGTGACCATAACGGGTACGAAAAGTGGCTTTCGAAATATCAGTTTCTTTAGCCCGCAGTTGGTGGTAACCGGAACGAAGATCAATCTTAGAATAAACGGACGAACCTTGAAGTTGATCGAACAGATCATTAATTCTCGGAAGAGGGTAACGATTCTTAACCGTAAGCTTGTTCAACTCGCGATAATCATACACCATCGGAACGAACCACCCTTCTTCTTAACGAACAAAATAGGAGCTCCCCAAGGAGAAAAACTGGGACGAATGAAATATAGTTGCAACAATGAAGGAAGAAATATATGGAGTAGTCACATCGGTGGCATAGATATTTAAGGCAATTCTCAAAGGATATAACGAGGATCATGGACTTCAAAGTAAATTTTCATTACATTTCCGAAAGGAAGACGTACGAAAGGTGTGATATTTCAACGAGAGTGTACCTCCTTGTACAATGAGCGAGGAAATCTACGATTCATCCATATTCTAAAATTTATGTGCGAATGAAAAGAACGCGAATCATGGGTTATAAAGAATGGTCGACTCCAGGTGAGATGAATCTCCAAAAATAATTTTGTGTACCTCAAAGTATTGAATCCTAGGATTGTTGTTTACGAGGGTGTTGTGGTTGACAGCGAATATTGAGAGTAGAAACTCCTCAAATGGTCTAGTGTAATATATATCCATGATACCCACTATACAACAGTTGGGGTAGAAACCCACCTAGCGCCTTTTCTACAATAGGGTAACCACCGAGTGTACCCCAGAAAATTAATTTATCGGTCTGCGTTTCGGCCATGTCCAACCATAAGAGGTAAAATTTTATGAGCGCAAAGACTTTCCAACAAATTTTATAAACCGGCATCCAAAGTGGTGCAAGAGTTTTTATCAATGAACTTAATGGTAAGTTTCATCCTTAAACGGAGGATGAGAAGAACTGTGATCCAAATATTCTGTAGAGTAATGCGAAAATTTGATAATATCAATCAAGGAGTTTTGAAAAAGCTTTAAACGTTTGATGTGACAACATAAACGGAACGAAGTTCTTAGTAAATTTAGAAGTATGTACAACGTGTACCATTTTTTTTAAAACAAATTGACTTAATCAAACAGCTCAATAAATGAGTGGTTTTAAAATAATTTTGAAGGTATGATTTAGTATATACTAGCCAAAATAGGTAAGGGTAAATTTATTCATTTGAATCCATACGTACATATATGATTTTATAAATTGTATACATGATACAATATTTCATTACTTCTATTCGCCCATAAATCCCGTGAGAACCGCCCAATTTAAACAAATGTGTAAAACTCCCGATGATAGGCAGAGTATCTGTATTTCAGAGGTTACAAGTTGAAGTAAGATCGTGAAAGATCGAGTAAAGGACTTGAATCGTCGTGCGACATTTGACCAACATATGTTACGAGGTCATGAAAACCAATGTGTTAAATGTTGTTTTGACTATTATCAAAACATAAGTCCTTGGGCCAAAACTGTTCCCGAGCGAAGCTGTTGCTAACAAGCGAGTTATGAAAGGATAGAGCATGAGATAGATAATCTGGTTAAAACGAGCTTCTCGTATATCCACAAATAAGATAATAAATATTTTCCCTATCCATGTAATACATCGGAACTTCTGAATGAGTAGTGTAAAAATCTTCCTTGACTCGCTTTATATTCCTCATGTCACAATATTGGGACTTCTTTATGAATTAACGTAATATAATCACGTTAGCCTGACGCCATTATATTTCACTAATTCATAGTCCATTCCAATAGCACTACATGAGTTCAGGACACGCGATCAACCTCGAATTTCCACACATTTTCTCTAAAACGATTTCTTTAACAATGTGCTAAGGATAGCACAAGAAACAAAAACATCATAAGTAACGAATAGGAGTAACGATGACATAAATATGTCTTCGAAGTACCAAGAATCTCTAAAAGTCAAGAATGGCGTTTTTCGGTTCAAAAACCAAAGCACATAGGCACAACGACAAAAATACACGTAATATAACAAGAATGTTATATACCTAAACATTATAGCTGACATTGAAATGCCGAGCATTTAGGAGTCAAGAATGACATCTCGCATAATATAACTCAAACGTTATATACATAACCATAATAGATGACATAGAAATGTCGAGAATTTCAGAAGTCAAGTACGACGTCCCTCGGTTTCACTAACCGAGGTGTTCTTATAAGGATAAGTTCGCATGAATCGGAGAATACGTTTAAATCGGAATGGGAGTTCCTCCCGAATTCAGAACATAATAGAGATGTATGTATGATAACAATATACATACCAATACGATACAAATAATCACATATAATAATATATTATAGGCCGGGCTGCAGACTAGACTCACTAATGCACCCTATTGACTCGGGTAACGACATCAATGCAGCCTAATTCCCTACAACCAACGCTCTGATACCAACTGTGATGTCCCCGTCAAAACACTTAACAGCTCTGTCACTTGGTCCCACAGGTTGATCATAACTCTATATGAATTTAATAAATAACCTTGCATTCTTTATTTAAAAATGATTTCTTATAAAGAAAACCTACCAAAATGTGTAAATTTAGAAAAACCATACATTATTACTTAACCAAAAGTTGACCAAAACAAAGTCAACAGCATCCACTATTAAATGTATCAAAATAGAATGCAAGTTAATGTTTAACAAAAGATGCCATCATAAATATGCAGACTCTCTAAGCACAGCGGAAGCAATCAATCATGAACCTGAGAATAAAACATGCGAGTAACTGTCAACAAAAAATGTTGAGTGAATTATAGGTTTAATATTGTAAACAATATCTAATTTAAACCATAAAAATTTATGTTTGAAAACATAAAAACTCCTTTTTGGACCACTAAATTATATGTTAGAAAACATATAAAAACATTATTCCATTTTTCGTGAGCCACCTGGTAACCACTTAACCATTTATTTACCCTTGCCAAACACAATAAATAATATACACCGAACAAGTGTATCTACAACAAAATACGAAGTACTAAACATTCCGATTATAAATTGCTAGCGCGACTAGCTTGAAATGGGGTTGTCAAACCCGATAGATCTATCCATAGGATTCGCGTTCACCAGTAGAAACCAGTGATTACAGTTACCAGACTAGGGAATATTTTTGTTCAACTCACAATGAATAATTTAAACCAATTTCCACTTGTGTTCAAAATATAAGATAAGTTGCATGTATTCTCATCCCAAAAGATTTAAAATAGAAAATGGGACTATAACTCACCTTAATAGTAACGAAGTAACCAACACAAATAAGCGAACATCAAATGAGTACAATGATCAGGAATGATCACAACGCCGATCTATAAATAAAGCAGGTCGATATAAATAACTAACTTAGGTCAAGTCTTAGTATGATAGCTATTGTACATATTGCAAGTAGACATAGAACAATACTCAGCATGTATTGGTTTGATCGGAACAGCTTACGGACACACACTTTCTATTTTTAGAAAGTTTTTATTTTTAGCAGGTTTCCATTTTTGGAAAGTTTCTATTTTTGGAAAGTTTCTAAATTTAGAAAGTTGCTATTTTTAGAAAGTTTATAAGTTAGGAAAGTTCCCTTAATTAGAAAGTCAACAAAAGTCAACTGAAAGTCAAAGTCAACCGAAAGTCAACTCAAAAGTCAACCTTGGTCAAACATAGTCAACGTTAATTTTAAAAGTGTAAGTTATAATAATAATGTAAGTTATAATGTTTATTAAAGTTATATATGTATAATTATGTCATAACATAAGTTTAATTAAATTAAAATGAATTATTAAAGTTAATATAAGTTTAAATGATATAATTAATATAACATAAGTATTTAATTAATTAATTAAATATTAATCATAATGTAAGTATTATTAATTAATAATAAATTTTAAATCATATCATAAGTATTATTAATTAATAATGAATTATTAATCATATCATAAGTTTCTAATTATAATCATTAAATCATAAGTATTTAATAATTAAATTATAATTAAACCTTATAATAATTAAATAATTAATTAATCCTTATTATAAGTCTTATAATAATAATCTTATAATATAAGTTTCATAATTATCAAAAGTATTTTCCATTAATAATAAAAGTATTATTAATCATAAGTTTAATTAAAATGTTAATTAAATCATAAGTAATAATTAAATGATATAATAAATATATATCATAAGTCTTAAATTATAATAATTACTTTTTATATCATAAGTAATTCAATAATAATGAAAATCATTATTTATATCATAAGTTTTAATTATTAACCATAAGTTTTAAATCAAAAGTTCTTCTGGTCATATCTTGAGCCCCGGGTGTCGGTTTTCAGCGAGCCTTATATATATCTCCGCCTAATCAAACCACCCGACGCTTTGGTGCACTCAAGAACACTCCAAGAATAGTAACCAAGTCATGATGATCAGCCATTACACCACTTGGAATTTTAATCCATTCAAAAACACGTTTTAGCCATAACGGGTGATCCGTGGCTCGGATTAAATGACCCGAACATGAAAGTTCATCCCATCATCAATCCTAACATACTAGTACACCCTAAGAACTCTAAAAATGGTCAAAAGTCGGACCATACCTGTACCAATTCGTTTTCACATTTTAATTTCAATTAAACACCATTTTGATCATAACTTATGTTCCGAAAATCGAAATAACATGAATCCGGAGTCTAAAATTAATGTCTTGATGAGAGGAACTCATCTAGACACTTTAATTTCACATTTACAACAGTCAAGTTTACAGAAATGGTCAAAAATGCTGCTGTACCAAAACAATCAAACCGAAATCATTCTATAACAAGTGTTTCTATGCATACAATCAACAATACAACAACATACAATCATCATACTATCATAATAACATATAAAAACAGTAAAATTAAAGAAAAATCAAAAAGTTAGGGTTAGGATTTATACCCTAATCAAGAATTGAAGGATATGAACATGTAGAGGAGAACGAGAGGAACGCGTTGATGTTAAAAGCCCTTTGATCCAAGCTCTAGATGATGATCAATTGAAGATGATGATGATGAGAAAAATGGCGGCCCTAGGAGAGAAAAAGAGAGGAAGAGAGAAAAAAATAAAATGTGTTTTGGAAAAATGAAGTAGTGATTTAGGTTTAAGATTAAATCAAGTTCAAGAAATTGGCAAAACAAGTCCTCCCCCTCCCTTGGGAGATTTAGGCCATCCCCCATACATGGGTGGGTCCCTCTTGGCCCATTTTTATGTTACTTGCAATTGCTTGTGGCCCGAAAGCTCGAACGAAGCCTGAAACGCGAAAATGCTACTACTCGATTGATTTTTCGGAGAGATAACAAATACGCGATGAATAAAATATATAAACACTAAATATAAAAATATGACATTAAAATATCATATTTAAAATAATTAGGATTTAAAAATCCCAAAAACTCGACCGTTGGTTTTAAAACCGAAAAGATTCGCCGGATAGAAATCCGCGACACGTAGAAACGTACAACTTAAAATATGAATTCAAATATTCATATAACACATAATAATTAATATATTATTACAAAAATAATAATATAGGTCATAGAAATGACGTGGCATGAATAACAGTTAACGGTCGTTAAGTAATTAACGGTAAAAGATAACGAAAAAAGTAGGGTCGTTACACTTTCCCTCCTCGAATCTAAAACTACACTTCTCCGGATTCAACTTCATGTTGATTTTTCGTAGCGAGTTGAACATTTCCTGAATGTCTTTCAAAAGGTCCGTTTCGATGTGACTTTTGATTACTATATCATCGACGTACGCTTCCACGTTTCGTCCGATCTGTTCTTTGAAAGCAGTGTCGATGACCCGTTGGCACGTTGCGCCGGCGTTTTTCAAACCAAACGGCATCTTTTTGTAACAAAAATTCCTTGATCTGTGTGGAACGCAGTTTTGTCTTCGTTGCGCTCTGCCATTTGAATCTGGTGATAGCCCTTATAAGCATCAAGGAAACATTTGAAACGAAAACCAGCCAACGACTCTACCTTCCAGTCTATCTATGGTAACGGATAATTGTCCTTAGGACAAGCCTTATTGATGTCTTTGAAGTCAACACACACCCGCCACGAGCCGTTCGCCTTTTTAACCAGCACCGGATTAGCAACCCATGTTTGGTATTTAACTTCTCGTAGTATATCTGCTTGTACCAACTTTTCCACTTCAGTTCTTAGGAAGGCGCTACGTTCTGGCACCATGCCTCATTTCTTTTGTCGTACCGACGTCAGGCTCGGGTTGGTATTTAAACGATGTTCTGTGACGGTACGAGGTACTCCCTCATGTCCGACTCCTGCCACGCAAACACGTCAGCTTTATTTGCCAAAAGTTCACATAACGCACTTTTCATCACGTCCGTGAGTGTGTGCCCAATCTGTACCACTTTCTCAGGAAAGGAATGGTTGATGATAACGCTTTCCCTGCTCAATCAGCGCCGCATGTCGTAGCGGCTGTTCGACCTGGCCTACTATGACAACCCGAAAATTTTCGACTAAATTTAAACCTAATTTTTATATGATTTCGACACGTTAAAGTTAGTCTCAAAAATGTTTGAGCTGATTCATTTAAACTTCAATCAATACCGACGATTCATGAACAATTTTTGTAAATAAATATGTAATATAAATATACATATTATATACTACATAATTAATAACTTGTAATATTAATATATTTAATTACAAGTTAAATTATAATTGTTATACTTATATTACCTTCATTATTATTATAAATATTAATATTAACATTAATATCAGTATTCTTAATACTATTGATTATATAGGATATAGATGTAAAATTGATACATGTAAATTGTTATATTATTTTTGTTATTATTATTATTATGACCATTATCATAAAAATCATTATTATTATTATACAACAACAACAGAAATTATTATCATTAATATTATAGTTATCATTATCATTATTATTATAAAAACAATACAATTCATTAAAATCATTATTATTATAATTAATAGTAAAATTTTGACTTTAGTCATTATTATGATTATTAATCATAATTATTATTACCATTATCATCAAAAGTAATACCATTTATTATTATTATCATAAATAATAATTTATCATTATCATTATAATTACTAGAAGTCAATGCCCGTGCGTTGCACGGCTTACACAAATTTCAATATTTTAAAATTTTTGTTTCGAATGGCTATAGCCATGGCGGGAGTTGGTTGAAAACATATTAACCGTGAAGTTCACTTGATGTTGGTCCTATTATGAAGTGTTCAAGTAGGATTTTATGGATATGTTTTGTTTACCACTAAGTAAATCTGCACATTCGAGTCATATGTATTAACGTATGATGAAACTATATATAAACAAAAGTTTATTAAAGGTGGTCAAATGAGTTTACAATTGATGCCAAAATACATTATAATACTTACATACTATAAAACTTGTTCTCACAATCAGTTTGGTATGTTACTATTTTTTATTTATTTATTTACGATTTAATCAATAATTCATTAGTTATACTTTTTATGTACGATTTATTTAATATGTGTAACGTATATATTATTTACGATTTAATATATTATTTAATAATATATATTAATTTCATTAATTTAATATATGTAAACTTCATTAATTTAGAAGTAATAACCGAAATACTTCATCACTATCTTAATCATTGTATGTAAATGTAAAATAAGTGTCTCATTTAAATAAAGAATACTAAAAATCTCCAAAGAAACATACATAATTAATTTAACAATGTGTTACATACTATTTTGAAGTAAATAAATTAGAAGTTAAATAATCTTACAACTAATACATTGTAATTAATACTAATATTCAAGTGTGATGGTTTTTCTAAAATAAAATAGATCGATCTTAACCAAATAGATTTTCATGGTTCAATATTAGTGATGATTAATTGAATAAGATTCTAAAAATTGGTATTGGTATGATTATTTTATTAACAAATAAGATCCATTATTTTGTTTTATTTTATGTAGTCCATCACAATAAATTTTTAATGCAACTAACAATAAAATGAACCTACTAATTCCATATCTGATGTTATGCGAGGTGTATATGAAATAGCTTTATTTTTACAACGAAAAACTATTAAATACGATACAATTTTACACAAGATATTTATTTATTTATAGAATGGATATACTTAAACCTTGCTACAACACTTATAGGCAGTGTACCTAATCGTACAGTAGTGTAGTTTTTAGTAAGTCCGGTTCATTCCACAGGGAAATCTTTTAAACAAAGCTTAACGCTATATTAGTTTTAATTTATAAAAATACAAATATATATAAGTAATATTATTATTATAAAAAGGGGGTTTTTACCGTTTAATGACCGGTTTGTCGATTTTAAAACTTTAGTCGTAGTTAAAACCTAATGTAAAATATTAAAAATAAATACAACTTAATTTAAAGCATAAAGTAAAAAACGATAATGAAATTACGATAAATAAAAGTGCGATAAAATAAAATTGCTATAATTAAAAATACGATAATTAAAAGTGCAATTAAATACAATGACAATAAATAAAAGTGCGATAATTAAAAGTGAAATTAAATATAAAATAAAGGAAATTAAATATAAAAGAATTATGCTTATTTAAACTTCCGTAATCATGATGTTTGACGCGTTGATTTATTTTTTTCCCATGGGTTAATTGTTCTTTGTCCTGGATTATTTAATATGTCCGTCTGGTTTTTGTCCATAACACATAAGTCATAAATATAAAGTGCGAGTGTCCTCGTCAAATTATCCTTATACCCGAAGTCAAATATTCCAACTAATTGGGGACGTAAACTATAACAAGGTCTTAATACTTTGTTTAATAATTACATCAGGATATTGACTGCGTGTAACCCAAGGTTTTAATACTTTGTTATCAATTATGCCAAGTGTCCTTGTACATAATTTCACCCCTGTTTTAATAATTTCATAGACTATTAATCCATTCCCGTGTCCGGTTAAATGAACGATTATTCGTACATATAAATACCCCGCCCATCGTGTCTGATCGAGTGTATATGGTTATTTATAGGTACGTCCAATTGTAAATCTTTATATTAAAATTAACAAACTATCATGTAGTTAAACAAATATAAAGCCCATTAATAGCCCATAGTCTAATTTCCACAAGTGTCGTTCTTTTGTCCAAACCCCAATTATGGTACAAAGCCCAATTACCTAATTTTAATATTTTTAGCCCAACATCATGATTACTTCATTTTAAATAAGCATAATAATAACTTAGCTACGAGACATTAAATTAAAAAGGTTGAACATAACTTACAATGATTAAAAATAGCATAGCGTTACACGGACAGAATTTCGACTTACACCCTTACAACATTCGCTAACACACCCTTATTATTGGAATTTAAAATTAAAATTAAAATATAAATATATATACATATACGTTGATGAATGAAGAAGGGAAAAGATATGTGATGATCAACCAAAAACGCGAAATTTATAGGCCTGTGAGCTGAAAAAGGAGCTCATGCGATCGCATGAGTTTTACTCCTTCAGCTCATACGATCGCATGGCCAGCTGGGGAGGCTCACATGTGTTTGTTTCTTCTGCCGACGATTTTTATAATATAATATATAATATATAAATAATTATAAGAATTATTTAAATATTATATTATATTTATGTGCATAGTTGACTTGTAATTTTTAGTCCGTTGTGTCGAGCGTTGAGAGTTGATGAAAGGACCCGTTCATATACATTATAAACGATTCACAATAGTTGATTACATCGCGAGGTATTTGACCTCTATATGATACATTTTACAAACATTGCATTCGTTTTTAAAAGATAAAGTTTCTTTACAACGAAAGTTGACGGCATGCACACCATTTCATAATACATCCAACTATAATTGGCTTAATAATAATCTTGATGAACTCAATGACTCGAATGCAATGTCTTTCAAAATATGCCATGAATGACTCCAAGTAATATCCTTAAAATGAGCTAATGCACATCGGAATATTTCTTTAATACCTGAGAATAAACATGCTTTAAAGTGTCAACCAAAAGGTTGGTGAGTTCATAGGTTTATCATAACAATCATTTCAATATATTAGTAGACCACAAGATTTCCGTTTATAAATATATGTACACTCGCAAGTGTATAAAAGTATTCTATAAGTTGTAGGCACTCGATAACAAGCCTTAACATTTATGTTTTACCCTCTGAAGTACACCAGATCAGGTGTGTCTAAAATAACCTCGAAGTACTAAAGCATCCCATAGTCAGGATGGGGTTTGTCAGGCCCAATAGATCTATCTTTAGGATTCGCGCCTACCGTACATAGACAAGTAGTTTAATGTTACCAAGCTAAGGGTATATTTCTGGTTTAAACCCACATAGAATTAGTTTTAGTACTTGTGCCTACTTCGTAAAACATTTATAAAACAGCGCATGTATTCTCAGCCCAAAAATATATATTGAAAAAGCAATTAAAAAGGGAGCAAATGAAACTCACAATACTGTATTTTGTAGTAAAAATATTTATAACGTCATTTAACAAGTACAAGGTTGGCCTCGGATTCACGAACGTATCAATATTGAGATTCAATATTGCAGGAAAGTACGTAGACGCAACGGAGATGATAAACACTAGATTGACCTCACGAGCATAACCATGAACCATACCCATCACCTCCATAGCTATAACCCATAATTTCCTTAGTTTCGACTCATTCAAAAGAACTATTTTGAAATCACTCGGACAGCACTCCGTCGTAATATTTTATGTATACTAATAATATCTTGAAATAATACAGAGCAAATATATATATATAAATCGATTGAGAGAGTTTAGAGAAATATATTTTCAAGTTTCTATGAAATAATGAAACCTATTGAATTCTATTTATAATAGATTTTTGAATTATTAAAGTATGAATTATTAAAGTGAATTATTAAAGTATAAATTATTAAAGTGAATTATTAAAGTATGAATTATTAAAGTGAATTATTAAAGTATGAATTATTAAAGTGAATTATTAAAGTATGAATTATTAAAGTAAATTATTAAAGTGAATTATTAAAGTATGAATTATTAAAGTGAATTATTAAAGTATGAATTATTAAAGTGAATTATTAAAGTTAAAGTAAAGTAAAAGTAAAGTAAAAGTAAAGTTAAAGTATAGTAAAAGTATAAAAACTATGTATGTATAACACGCGTATAAATATATATAATACTAATTTAAATCGTTATATATATTTAATGAAATAAAATATAAATATCGTTATATTTATTATACTGGTTAAGTAATGAGTTGTCAAAAGTGATTCTAGATATTTATAAAAGTTATATACGTTTTAATAATAAAGTTCTTTTTAAACTGAAAACATCTTTGTACGTTTGAAAATAGATTAATAGAATATTATGGAAACCAATTCTCCACTAACTTTTGTCTAACTTTCGTAAATGATATTTTTTATTTTTATTTATAAATAGCTTTACAAATTATTCTGAATATCATTAAGAGGAATAGATTTTCTCAAATCATAGTGGACCTCTCAACAGAGACTTGTAATCATAATTCAATGTTTCTGATAATTCAATCATTTAATATATTTTTTAATTTCGTCGAAAATCATATTGAAACAAATACGTTCGTGTAAAGTATTATACGTTTAATACTTTATTAATATTCTCAAGTTATAATATATATATATATATATACATATACATATCTATTTATATATAACGGTTCGTGAATCGTCAGAATTTGGTCGAGGTTATAATGAATGTATGAACACAGTTTAAAATTCTTGAGATTTAACTTAACAAACTTTGCTTACCGTGTCAGAATAATATAAAGATTAAAGTTTAAATTTGGTCGGAAATTTCCGGGTCGTCACAGTACCTACCCGTTAAAGAAATTTCGTCCCCGAAATTTGATAGAGGTCGTCATGACTAACAATGAGAATGTTATTATAACAATTATAGAGTTTTATCATGTTCAAGAAGAATGGATAAAATAATTCGATTACTCGAAGCGTGTGAGTGAAGTTATCGTAAATGAATGAAATAAGATAATAGTGATTCGTCGTATCTTTTGACGTCATCACGATTGATCTCCGAAAAGAAAATCTTTGTAATCTATATTGGATTTGATTATTCGGCGATTAAGGAAATTATGATCCTCTTCGAATTAATGCGATAATCCATTTTGATTTCTCTGTCGGATATTTCACTATAAATCCACCTCATTTGTTTTCTTACAACTCACACCTTCTCAACTCATATTTTAAAGTATTTGTCAATATGCTTCATCCAGTGCTGATTCTTGATATACTCCTCACTTTCATATATGTGGCTCTTCTTTTTCATCTGCCTCCAGAAGAATATATTTACTTCTACTATACTCTTGGTTTTATAGTGTTTTTAGTTCTCCCGTGTCTTTATATTGCTATATGCATTGATATATACGGTTTGTGATTTTTGGGTTGTTGTTGGGTTTTATATCTTCCCTTATATTTCAAAGTCCTTGCTTCTTCTATAATCATTGTCATCCACAGTTAATGCTCTCTTCTATTTGCTATGATTTATACTCCCATTTCTAGTTCAGAGCTTTGTCCTTTCATTTCTTCTTCTTGCGATTAAGCACCGCTTGTAATGGTCCAGAATTCGCAGATATAAATTTCGGAATGAACATTGTTAATGTTCTAGGAAGGAAATTGTAATGACACGATCTTGACTTGTCAAATTACCAGAATACCTCAGAAAAGGCCGAATCATCAAGAAATATATTCTTGATATTTAGAGATCAAAGAGAATACAAGAGTCGTGTAACATAGCACATGATGACGTTATGATCTGTGAATCATCATGTTCCATTTAGAAACTCAGCATGAATTACTGTAATATAATCACGTTGATCAAGTGTCATTATATTATACTAACTCATGCTTCAGCTCCCAACATTTCTTCAAGAATATTCCTATTTTAAACTCGAATGTTTCAGAATTTAGAAACTAAAATAGTTTCTTTTATGATATAATACAGATAGCGTGAAGAGGTAAATGATTTCAGATAAGAATAATTATAAAAATATCTTCAGAAGTATGGATGATATTTATAATGAAAGATACGATGATATATTAGAATGTCTAATATCAGAGGATGATGAAGGATATTGTCCGCAGGGGTTTAGAGTCAGGAGCAAGGTATTCGTTAATGACTTCAGCAAGTACTGAATCATTTGGATTATTTGAAGGCAGGTTCAGCTTTTGTGATTTGTCCACAGCCTCCTTCATACTTTGCTCAATCCGTTTTCCAGTTCCAAATCTTCTCTTTTTCTGAGCTTTGCCAATATACTATCCTTTATCATCCAACTTTTTACTGTTAAGGTCGTTTACAGTTTTTGCTGCTTCATCAGCATTTTTCAAAATTTTGAGAACTGGTTCGCAGTTTAGGGTGTTTTTCAGAAATTTCTCATTCAAAGAATGTAAGTCTTAGAGGTAGACGTTGTGTGTATATGTAATTGTTGATGTTGACATGCTGCGAGGTTTCAAAATACTGATTGCTGATTCTCAATAATTGGTATGACAATTCTTGTTATAAGGTACGAATGAGTATATGATAGGGTTTCGATAATTGTAATGATTTTTTTTTTTTTTTTTGGAAAGTCAAAGATCAGTGAAGTTGTTGGTAAGTTTATTGCTAATGTGGTGATTATAAACGATTCCCCGGTAATATTGGCGAAAGGGCAACGTATCTATATAGGTTATAATAAGACTGTTTTGATTGAGAAGTCGAAGTTGACTTGCTGGAGCTGTGACAAAACTGTCTATTTTGAAACGGAATTGAAAAGTTATTTTAGCTAGTAAATGCCAAAGGGTCTAACATGGATACGTATCGAACTATGACTTGGGTTTTGAGAGTTTTTCAGGTGTATAACTGTGGGTAACATGTGGTTAGATCATCATCTCGATTGTTCCTTAGTTGAAGTGTCTTCAGGAATTTCGAAGGGTTTGAGCACATATTGTAATCGTTAATACATATGATGTTCTAACACAGTTTTGAAGTCAAAGTATAGCTTTGAAAGATATAGGAATCTAAGAGTGATGATACTGGTTATATTTCGAATTGAACTATGCGATTTCAAAATCAGAATATGTAATTGAATTTGAATGAGTATGATTGTTTTGATTTATATGAAATAATGGATATTGTTGTGAAAGTAGGGAGTATAGTTGATGATTGCTGAATCAGTTTCGAAAAATGTAATATATTAATTGCGAATTTATATATCTCTCGGGTATTACCTACCCGTTAAAAAAACTTTCACAATTAATATTTTGTACAAAAGAAGTTTATTACAGTCTTTATGAAAATATATGTGTATATTTTCTTTAGATGTAATATAGATTTAATGAGTTAATATTAAATTAAACTCATTTGTTTTATGGTTGGAACTAGAATTGAGTAATCCCTAAAACTTTATAAATTGCATAAGTATTTCTTCAATAATATTGAAAGACAAAATTTCATTCCTCGTCCCTGAACTTAACATCGACTTTGACTCCCGGTCCTTTTTCTTTTTTTTGTGCAATCTGAGTCCCCAAACTATGAAAAGGGTACAGCCCTCGTCCCCCCGTCTACTTTCTGTCAAAACCTACCGTTACCCCTTATCACGTGCATGTCATGTGAGGGCATTTTTGTCATTGTTTTTTCTTCTTCTATCATAAAAACCCCCAAAACTTCACCTCACTCTTTATTCCTCGTCCCCAAATTAGGTCAAGTTCTTCTTTAACGATCCTGAGGCTCGTATTCGATGGATTACACAATTCGACCTATAGATCCTGATTACGATCTTGGATTTATTTACGGTGAGTGTCTGTGTATCTTAATTGCATTTTTTGTTCTGTAATTTCACACTCGATATCATTTTAAACCCTAATTTTTTACATTTTATTTTGTGTTTTATTCGTAACAGGGTGTGATGATTTACTGTTTACACTAAAGATTCATCATGGTGGAGAGTTTACTGATGCTCCAGGAAGGGAATATGTGAATGGGAAAGTAAGTTACATTGATTTTATTGACATGGATATGTTTTCAATACATGAGCTTGACCATCTCATTCAGGACTTGGGATATGATGGTTTCAAGGTGATAGTATATCACTTTCTTAGGCCTGGTAGTGACCTTGATTTTGGTTTAGAACCATTAGGTTCAGATGATGATGTTAGAAATATGCTTAAATATGTCAAAGAAAGTAGGAAGAAGAATAGGATTGTGGAAATGTCTGTTTACACAGAACATGAACTCAACCCAAAGGTGATTGTGCCTGAGTTTGTTAGTCCAGCTGGTAGAAGTAAATTTGTGCTAAA
Organism: Rutidosis leptorrhynchoides; assembly: GCF_046630445.1. Taxonomy (NCBI): domain Eukaryota; kingdom Viridiplantae; phylum Streptophyta; class Magnoliopsida; order Asterales; family Asteraceae; genus Rutidosis; species Rutidosis leptorrhynchoides. The sequence goes on from NC_092333.1 coordinate 28,556,621, forward strand.
GGAGATAGTTGAGGAAGAGGAAATAACAGTTAAGAAAAAACCAAAAGGTAAAAAAAGCAAAGTTGCTAAGAAACTAGTTGTAGAAGGAGCTGAAGTAACAGTTAGTGAAGTTCCATTGGTCCCTGCATGTGAAGTTCCAGTAGTAATGGATGAAGCTAATAATGTTGAAGATGATGAACCATTGGTGCTATCTAGTGAAGTTCCAGTAGTTAGTGAAGTTCCATTGGTCCCTGCATGTGAAGTTTCAGTAATTAGGGATGAAGCTAATAATGTTGAAGATGATGAACCAGTGGTCCTTTCTAGTGAAGCTCCAGTAGTTAGTGAAGAAGGTGTTGAAGATGATCAGCCTGAGGCATTAATTGAAAGTGATAATGATGATGATGAAGATGATGCTGAGTTTATTGTAGATGAAGAGAATGATATATTTGATGAGTTTGTTGACATGAGAGAATTTGTAAACAATATTGATATTGATGTTGAATACATGGGAAATTCAACCAAACAACCTACTGAAGCACAAAAGGATGACTATGTTGATAATGAAGTTTTTGGTATTGATCAATTTGATAGTGATATTGGTGATGAGGATGACCCTGGTTTTATGAGGAAAAAAAAAATTAAACAATTGAAGGCACAAGAGCAGGAAAGACCAATTGGAGTAGGTACTATTAGGTTCATTCATGGTCAAGAGTTTGGAACTAAGGCAGAGGTTACAGAAGCAATAAATTTGCATGCAGTTGAGAGTAGAAGGAATCTGGTAATAGTGAAAAATGACAAGATTAGAGTGAGGGCAAGGTGTGAGGGTGTTGTTTGGAAAGAGTCTGGTCAAACTTCAAAAGATATGAAGGTAGGTGAGACTAGTGGTACCAAATTAAAGGTGGGAAATAAAGGGAAAAAGACAAATACACCCACTACACCCAATAAAGATAATAATAAAAAATCACATCATAGGGCAAAGCACATTGAATGTGACTGGGTTTTACATGTGTCCAAGGAACCTAATGCAGATACATGGGTGGTTAAAACATACAGAGATCGGCATGATTGTTTTGAATCAAGAATAATTAGGCAATGTACATCAAAATTACTTTCTAAACAGTTGGTTGATCATTTACAAACAAACCCAGAAATCCCAGTGAAAGCATTGAAAGCCCAATTAGAGAAAGATTTGGAGGTCAAAATACATCCACATAAAGCTTTTAGGGCACTTTAAAAAGCCAGACAATTGATAAAGGGAAGCTACATGGATCAATATGGAGAACTAAGAGATTATATACTTGAACTGAGAAGGTCTAACCCTGGTAGCACTGTTAAGCTTGAGGTAGAAGATTGTGATACACCATCATCAATGACAAGAGTGTTCAAAAGGATTTACATATGTTTGGGTCCATTGAAAAGAGGTTTTAATGCTATTGGAAGAGATCTTCTTGGTTTGGATGGAGCTTTTATGAAAGAACCAGCTAGTGGTTTTATGTTAACAGCTGTTGGTCTTGACTCCAATAATGGAATATACCCTCTTGCTTATGCAATTGTGGAATCAGAATGCTACAGTTCATGGTTGTGGTTTCTTGAATTATTGGCTAGAGACTTGGATTTGACTGAGATGTCCAATTTCACTTTCATAAGTGATAGGCAGAAGGTACCATTAATACCATGTCTAATTTATGTCATATATTACTTAGTTTTTAATGTCTAATTTATATACTATGGTTATACTGTGGTTACAGGGACTAATAGCTGCTGTTGGTAAAGTTTTTCCTGTGGCTGAACATAGATTCTGTTTGAGGCACATTCAACAGAATATGAAGAAGTATTGGAGTGGGGTTGCATATAAGAATCATTTGTGGGCTTGTGCAAGTGCCACCACTGTACCTCAGTTTGAAAGGAGAATGGCTGAGTTTAAAGATTTTAGTGAACCTGCACATCTGTATCTTTCTAAAATACAACCTGCACAATGGGCAAGAAGTCATTTTACAGGTAAAATTGGTCTTTACTTCCTTTAAATTCATAGTTTGATACCATTTACAGTTGCATTTTATTAAAGTTTTAAATATACTGTCCCATAGGGCGTGCACATTCAGACATATTGTTAAACAATCATTGTGAAGTGCTAAATAGATGGCTATGTGAGGCTAGAGACAAGCCAATCATTACTGCTTTGGAGTATATCAGAACATATTTGATGAAAAGAATTGCTAATGTTAGAACAACAATCTCAAAGTCTAAAGGGCCACTTACACCAGCTGCCACTAAGATGTTTAACAACATAAAGAAAGAAGCAATGAAATGTGATGTTATTTGGAATGGGGATGATAAGTATCAGGTGAATGGTCATCATCATGACCAATGTGTGGTTGACATGACTTTGAGAACTTGCAGCTGTAGAAAATGGGAGCTTACAGGCATGCCTTGTAAGCATGCAGTAGCTGCAATGTTGAACATGTCTGTTTATAGTCAAGATGTTGTTTTAGAGTCAAATGTTCATCCTGTTTATTGGTTATCTACTTGGGAACAAACTTATTCACATACCATTAACCCTGTGAAAGGAAAATCTGAGTGGGTCAAGTCTCCAGTACCAACAACTTTGGTATGTCCAAAAAAAATTCCAACTGCAGGTCGTCCTAAGAAGAACAGGAGGAAATCACTTGAAGAAAAAGATGACATGGTTAATAAAGGAAAGCTGTCAAAGAAGGGTACAAGTATTAAATGTTCAAGGTTTGGAATATATGGTCATAATGTAAGGGGTTGCCCAACTGGAGGTGAAGGGTTGAAAAGAAAGCAAGCAAGTGGTAAAGGTGCCAACAAGCAATCAAGTGGTAAAGGTAGCAAGAAGAAAGAAAAAACTGGAAATGGTGGTCCTTGAATGTGATTCTGTTTATTGTCTTTTGGTTTGTGTTACTTGTCTTTAGAACAATGTTATTTGGTATTTGGTGTTAGTGTAATGAACAATCTAGTGTATTGTCTTTTGGTAATTTGGTACTTTTGTAATGAACAATGAATTGCTTTAATTAGTACTTGTCTTTTGGTAAATTGGTACTTGTTATGTGGTACTTGTCATTAGCTAAATTAGATGTTATTTCTCTTGCTAATTGATGTTATTTTGCAAACACAATGAGAAAGAATCAAAACATTGATTTTTATTGATGTTAAAACACAACATTGGCACATACAGTACTTCAGCATACATTACCAACATTTTACAATCCCAAACAACACCATTGACAACTTAAAATACAATAAAGTACAATATAATTCCAACCCAATGAAGAAAAATAATCCACTTTAGTCTTCTTGTTTTTTGCTTTTCCAATTGAAGCAAATCTTGTTGTGGCTCATCCCCGATAGCGTCAGCCCTAGTAGGTGGATCAATCCAACAAAAGAAACCACAATCTGAAAACTGCAAATATAACAGATTACAAAGCATTTAATCAAACCTCATTTCTGGATTCGACATCAAAATCAGAACTAAAATTAAAATAAAATTAGTCAAAAAGAAGAACCTGATTTCGACATCTGAAGAAACGCCTATCTGGATTCTTTCGTGTTGTTGACGTTCGTTGAGCTGCAAGTATACCACAATTACAATAAACCATCGTTATTTGAGGTGTTTGTTGACGACCTGCGTGCTCGCTTTTTAGAAAGATGAACAGGTAGCTTTTTGGAAAGATGGAACCCTAATTTGGGGACGAGGAATAAAGAGTGAGGTGAAGTTTTGGGGGTTTTTATGATAGAAGAAGAAAAAACAATGACAAAAATGCCCTCACATGACATGCACGTGATAAGGGGTAACGGTAGGTTTTGACAGAAAGTAGATGGGGGGACGAGGGCTGTACCCTTTTCATAGTTTGGGGACTCGGATTGCACAAAAAAAAGAAAAAGGACCGGGAGTCAAAGTCGATGTTAAGTTCAGGGACGAGGAATGAAATTTTGTCAATATTGAAATTATGAATCATTACTTTGTTATTTGTTGGTTTTCGTGAAATTCTTGTGAACTTCGCAAGGTACGAATGATGTTATTTGAAAAGTTTCGAGTACATCGATGATGAAAGTGTAAAATCAAACATATATTCGAATAATACACTTGATTTATTATGAATTGGATTTTTATTGAATTGAGACAGAGATTGTAATTAACGATGGTTAAGTTGCGGACGAAGGACGTACATCATTGCATATTTGTAATATGAATTAACTGAGTAGTTAAGATTCACACATATTAGCTTAGTACAGGAAGATTTATTATGGTTTAAAAATTTATACATATAAATCTTTCGATTGGAAATGAGTTAATACTTCATAACTCGTTGATACAATATATTTGTTGTTGATTCGTAATGATGTCCACAATGATTCTTGAACTGACAGAGTTTGTGATGTTACAGGTGCTGTTGATTCTGACGATACTGATGGCACTGACTGTGTTAATGATGCTACGGTCCTGTTGATGCTGTTGGTAAAACAATTCTAGCTTGTAAATCGTACACCATTTTCGATCAAAGTTTCTACTCTACCATCTCCGTTCACTCATCCGATTTACGGTCAGAATTAAATAATCTCTAAGATTTTGGAGATTACATAACTGCCACAGAGATATCTCTTCAATGAAGTTTATGAATTAATACTTCATCGTTTGTTGTTGTTGATATTCCTGGATATTTACAGGGCGTATGACGTTGATGTTTGAGATACAGATTGTGATGTTGCGGTGTGGGATGTGGATGTTGTTGTTGGTGGTGGTGATGGTACTGTTGGTGTTGTTGATGGTGGTACTGTTTATGCTGCTGGTGCTGCTGCTGGTGTTTGTAACCTTTGCACCATATTCTCCAAAGCCACTACCCGAGCGCGAAGCTCGTTGACTTCTTCTATTACACCGGGGTGATTGTTGGTTCGGACGAGCGGATAAATAAAATCTAGAATTTGGTGTAGTATGTAATCGTGAAGAGATACTCTAGAAATAAGAGAGAAAATGGTGTTTCGGATAGGTTCGCCGGTAAGTGCTTCAGGTTCTTCGCCAAGAGGGCAATGTGGTGGATGGAAGGGATCACTTTCTTCTTGTCTCCAATTATTGAGGAGGCTACGAACCTATCCCCAATTCATTCAGAATAGATGATGGCTAATTGGTTGATCCATTCCTGTCACACTGCTTTCGGAGCTTGAGTGGGATTACATTTCGGAATCCGAGGGACTTGAACTAATGACGAATTCCATTTCGTACGATTGAATAAAGAATTTTTCGATATGAAATGATTTTCCGGCTATCGGGTGGTATTCTAATTATATAGAGCAAAAGGTTTCGTAGATTACGGAGGAATTTACGGAATATGTCAGGCAAAGTTTACAGTAACAGATACGCTAAGATATGAATTAGCAGATACGCTAAGATATGAATTTTTTCTATACACTATTCATGCAATCAATGCAATAAGATGTGTCTAGACTAAGAATGATAAGCAGGTAATTTCTGACAAAAATGATGAGCAAAACTTTTGACATGCAGACACGGTCGAAGTCCAGGCTCACTAATGCATCCTAACGACTATCAGTTAGACACACTAATGCAGACCTGGTTCGCTAAGACCACCGCTCTGATACCAACTGAAAGGACCCGTTCATATACATTATAAACGATTCACAATAGCTGATTACATCGCGAGGTATTTGACCTCTATATGATACATTTTACAAACATTGCATTCGTTTTTGAAAGACAGAGTTTCTTTACAACGAAAGTTGACGGCATGCACACCATTTCATAATACATCCAACTATAATTGGCTTAATAATAATCTTGATGAACTCAATGACTCGAATGCAACGTCTTTCAAAATATGCCATGAATGACTCCAAGTAATATCCTTAAAATGAGCTAATGCACAGCGGAAGATTTCTTTAATACCTGAGAATAAACATGCTTTAAAGTGTCAACCAAAAGGTTGGTGAGTTCATAGGTTTATCATAACAATCATTTCAATATATTAATAGACCACAAGATTTCCGTTTATAAATATATGTACACTCGCAAGTGTATAAAAGTATTCTATAAGTTGTAGGCACCCGATAACAAGCCTTAACATTCATGTTTTACCCTCTGAAGTACACCAGATCAGGTGTGTTTAAAATAACCTCGAAGTACTAAAGCATCCCATAGTCAGGATGGGGTTTGTCAGGCCCAATAGATCTATCTTTAGGATTCGCGCCTACCGTACATAGACAAGTAGTTTAATGTTACCAAGCTAAGGGTATATTTCTGGTTTAAACCCACATAGAATTAGTTTTAGTACTTGTGCCTACTTCGTAAAACATTTATAAAACAGCGCATGTATTCTCAGCCCAAAAATATATATTGCAAAAGCAATTAAAAAGGGAGCAAATGAAACTCACAATACTGTATTTTGTAGTAAAAATACATATAACGTCATTTAACAAGTGCAAGGTTGGCCTCGGATTCACGAACATATCAATATTGAGATTCAATATTGCAGGAAAGTACGTAGACGCAACGGAGATGATAAACACTAGATTGACCTCACGAGCATAACCATGAACCATACCCATCACCTCCATAGCTATAACCCATAATTTCCTTAGTTTCGACTCATTCAAAAGAACTATTTTGAAATCACTCGGACAGCACTCCGTCGTAATATTTTATGTATACTAATAATATCTTAAAATAATACAGAGCAAATATATATATATATATAAATCGATTGAGAGAGTTTAGAGAAATATATTTTCAAGTTTCTATGAAATAATGAAACCTATTGAATTCTATTTATAATAGATTTTTGAATTATTAAAGTATGAATTATTAAAGTGAATTATTAAAGTATGAATTATTAAAGTGAATTATTAAAGTATGAATTATTAAAGTGAATTATTAAAGTATGAATTATTAAAGTGAATTATTAAAGTATGAATTATTAAAGTGAATTATTAAAGTGAATTATTAAAGTTAAAGTAAAGTAAAAGTAAAGTAAAGGTAAAGTAAAAGTATAGTAAAAGTATAAAAACTATGTATGTATAACACTCGTATAAATATATATAATACTAATTTAAATCGTTATATATATTTAATGAAATAAAATATAAATATCGTTATATTTATTATACTGGTTAAGTAATGAGTTGTCAAAAGTGATTCTAGATATTTATAAAAGTTATATACGTTTTAATAATAAAGTTCTTTTTAAACTGAAAACATCTTTGTACGTTTGAAAATAGATTAATAGAATATTATGGAAACCAATTCTCCACTAACTTTTGTCTAACTTTCGTAAATGACATTTTTTGTTTTTATTTATAAATAGCTTTACAAATTATTCTGAATATCGTTAAGAGGAATAGATTTTCTCAAATCATAGTGGACCTCTCAACAGAGACTTGTAATCATAATTCAATATTTCTGATAATTCAATCATTTAATATATTTTTTAATTTCGTCGAAAATCATATTGAAACAAATACGCTCGTGTAAAGTATTATACGTTTAATACTTTATTAATATTCTCAAGTTATAATATATATATACATATACATATCTATTTATATATAACGGTTCGTGAATCGTCAGAATTTGGTCGAGGTTATAATGAATGTATGAACACAGTTTAAAATTCTTGAGATTTAACTTAACAAACTTTGCTTAATTTGTCAGAATAATATAAAGATTAAAGTTTAAATTTGGTCAGAAATTTCCGGGTCGTCACAGTTGACTCTGGTCCCGGTTTCGAATTTTCGAACGTCCTTGTGTATAATTTAATATCTTGTACTTTGCGTTTTGCGTCTTGTACTCTTGTAATTTTGAGACGTTTCTTATCAATAATTGGAACCTCTTTGATTGTACTTTGTACTTTTGAGCTTTTTGGTCATTTGCGTCTTCAATTCGTCGAATCTGTCTTTTATCTTCACCTTTTATTATTTGAACGAATATCACTTGTAAATAGAACAATTGCAACTAAAAGCTTGTCTTTCTTAAGGGATAATGCTATGAAATATATGTTTGTTTTTAGCATTATCAATATCATTAGATGACTAATACTATTAATATTAAAGATAATCATCATACTAACCTTAAAAATAATAAAATTGCGAGGCGGAAAAAATAAAAAGATAAAAAACAGCATGATACATGTAAAAAAATAAACAAATCATCCAATAAGATAAGATACATGTTATATAAGAAGTTAAAAATAACTTGAATATACAAATACAAATATATACGATATAATAATCATAATATTAACAATAAAAAGATAATCTTTGGACGAATATAATCGATCCAACATAGAGCCAACCACGTTTCTTCTTCGCTTGTCCACACTCTACATTTGTTTTGAAATTGGTTTTTCTTCGATAGCTACAAAAACAAACAACATACATATATTATATTTAATAATATATAATAAAGATAAAGATGAAGTTATAAAAACCTCATGGTACATAACTTGAATATTAAATACAAATATAGAATATAATAATCATAATATTAACATTAAAAATAAGAAAATTGTATATATATATATATATATATATATATATATATATATATATATATATATATATTATATTTTTGGATATATTTATATTATCTATAATCTATATAAAGATGAAGTTATAAAAACCCTCATGATACATAACTTGAATATACAAATACAAATATAGAACATAATAATCATAATATATGTTATGTGACCCGGAGATTTCCAACCAAATTTAAACTTAATCTTTATATGATTTTGAAACGATAAGCAATGTCTGTAATGTTGAGTCTCAAAAATTTTGAACTGTTTCATATATTCAATTGACCTTCGACTGTTTTCGATGATTCACGAACAACTATTTGTAAATAGATACATATATATTTGTGTGTATATAAATGTGTATATAAATACTACTTGGAAAAATATAAAATAATATTAAATCTATTTGTTTAAAAATATATAATATATATTTATGTTATAAAACTTGTTATTTAAAACTGATTATATATAGAGAGAGAGTAAATGGAAAATGAATAATTTCGAGCTTAATTGGCAAACGTCGGTAACACTCGGTTGATGTTTTGTTAGTTTTAATATAGATATTGTACATGTTCATGAAGGATTGAAATAAAAATTGAACTATAAATCGATTACGAAGCTTTTAGATTTGTTAAAAGTATTTTTACCTTTTTAAGTTTAAGTATTAGTACTCCATACATATAAATCGGAACAGAAAATAAATAATTTTCGAACCTTTTTGATCGGGTTTCAAACAGGTAATGAGTGAAATAATTAAATATGTTTAATCTAAAAATTTGAGATTTTTAGGGACACTTTTATACATTAACTGTTTAGCAATGGACACGATATCATATCTGTGATAAACTGTCGGCAGAGAGTTCACGGGATGTTTTACTATTTTGTTGTTTCACACGTTTAAGTATTATTGTTTCACAAGTTGTTAACTTTTTGACTTAATTATTAGTATTGTTATATAGAATATATAGAATAGATGCATGATTATTACAGTCATCATCGAGGGAAATTTTTTTTTTATATTTCAGTCCATTCCTTCCAGCTCATCACTATGTATATTCACTATGTATATCTAGATATGTACGTAACATACAACTTGCTTTATTTTTCCTGTTTCTTTTTATTCAACACAAGCACATGCACAAAATTACATTACATATTTTATATATATAACACTACTTCAAACTATCATGTTGGATTATCTCAGTTTCTATTTCAACTCTTCACCAAACACAACACAACACCATTTGCATATTACCCTGGTGCTATTCGATGAGAACCCAAAACAATCACAACAAACCACCTATTATGTTTTGTTTCCGGTTCACCATAAACCACCATATGAACCACTCAACCACCACCTGTGATATTTTCGAGAACCACCATCACCAACTGTTGTTGGATTTCGATTATTACTCCAAAACTGAAACCCATTTGCTCACCATCGAAACCCACCACCCCTTCACCATCATAACCATCATCCTTCTACACGATGCAACCAAACCACCACCCTTCGGTTATCATCACCCCATCGCAACCCACTTAAGAACACCATCATGTTGACATGCTACTTACGCGGCTAACTTTCTGATCATGTCTCCTGTTTGGGTTAAAAGAAAAACCAAAGGACTGTTGCTTCTACTTTCATTCATGTTTACTCCGATCAGAACCATACCTGCTACTACTTTGTAACTGTTATTTCTCTCCATTTCTCTTTCTTTTCTCTCACTCGATCAAACCAACACCACTATCAGTTACCACCCCATGTCACTGTTGCTGTTTTTATTTTCAGTCGACAAACACAAGAATCAAAGGAAGAAAGTTTGTGTGATTTCTGTGGGACTCACCTTTAAAGTCTTTCTCGGTTGAGTAGAAAAATTAAAAAAGGAAGAAAAGGTGTGGTTTTGTGTTGCTGGACAAGAAGAAAAAAAAGGGATTAAGAATGATGATGATAGAATAGTGGAGGACACATTACGGGGTATATGGAAATAATAGAAAGAGAGTTAGATTTGATCACAATTAAAAATTTGTCTTACACAATCAAAAATTAATTAAGAAGTATATTTTAAGTTATATACATCTACAATAGTATAATACATACACCGTAATTGATTACAATTTAATGGTGATCGTGGATATGACGATGATTATGTAATATTGATGAAGGTGATGTAATGAAAATGAATATGATCGTGATGAATGATGAGGAGGATAACGAAAAGATGATTCATTTAATGATCGAATGATGAGTACATTAAGATAATGGATGATGGAAATGATATAAGAATGATAATGATGATGTGATGATTTTGAAGAAGATGGCAGCGAAATACATGTTAAATATAATCGAGCAATGATAGTGTCAGAAAAGTAAGCAGCGGAGCCATGGTCTAGCGTGTTTGTGAGTATTCGAGAGGTCTTGGGTTCGAGTTCGAGCAGTGGCATTCTTTTTGAAACTTACTACTTTAAGGTAGTTATTATTATTAGTATTATTTTAGTATTATCATAATTATTATTATTATTTTTTAAAATATATTTATATATTATAACTGTAATAATATTACGTACTAAATTTTTATATAAAATGTTATTTTCTATAATATTAATTAGGTTACATATAGTATATAAATATACTTTAATATATTATAGATAATAATATAAATACATATATAAATATAAATATTAACACATTATATATACAACACTAAGATATAATTTAATATACTAATATACTATAATAATATAATATATATATATATATATATATATATATATATATATATATATATATGTATATGTATATATATGTATATATATACATATATATATATATACATATATATATATATATATATATATATATGTATATATATACATATATATATATATATATATGTATGTATATATATATGAGACATATAATTTATAACACTAATAATTATATATAAATTTATTCAATTACAATTATATGAGTTAATATATATATAATTGATATAGGTTCGTGAATCCGAGGTCAACCTTGCATTATTCAGTATCGTCGTATGAATATTTTTACTACCAAATATTGTATTGTGAGTTCATTTCATTCCCTTTTACTCTTTACATTTTGGGACTGAGAATACATGCGCTATTTTTATAACTGCTTTATTAAATGCTTTTGAAATATATTTTGAACTGTGAATACATGAAATTATTTTATAAATGTTTGACGAGATAGACACAAGCAAAACATTCCTCGAATGAATTATTATGCAGACAGAAGTTCTGTGGATTATTATTGAATTAGTTGGATGTTATAATTGCCAATAATTGTTGTGAATATTTCCCATGATTACTATTGCTTGGTAACCTAAGAATTAGAATCGGGTATGGCCCTAATTTACGCGAATCCTAAAGGTAGCTACCGGGTTTAACACCCCCACCCAGAATGTTCACTAGACGGAAGGGCTAGTGGACGTGGTGTTTAGTACTTCGAAGTTTATATGATTATTATACAGACGAGATGTTCTGTTTTGGGGATATTATTATGCACATTATATGTTAAGGTCGGTTACCAAGCCAAGTTATGAAAGAAATGAAAAGTGAATGTTATGTATCGAGAGAATGATTTTATGCACAGGTTATGTGTTTGTTATTTTTGTGCACGAGATATGTGTACGGTGTAGTGACCCGAACTTTTCCATGTTTATATATATATTAAATGAAATTGTTATTTACATGATTAAGTGTTTCCAACATGTTAAGCAATCAAACTTATTAAGACTTGATTAATTGAAATAGGTTTCATATAGACAATTGACCACCCAAGTTGACCGGTGATTTACGAACGTTAAAACTTGTAAAAACTATATGATGACATATATATGGTTATATATATAGTTAACATGATATTATGATAAGTAAACATATCATTATGTATATTAATAATGAACTACATATGTAAAAACAAGACTACTAACTTAATGATTTTGAAACGAGACATATATGTAACGATTATCGTTGTAACGACATTTAATGTATATATATCATATTAAGAGATATTCGTACATCATAATATCATGATAATATAATAATTTAAAATCTCATTTGATATTATAAACATTGGGTTAATAACATTTAACAAGATCGTTAACCTAAAGGTTTCAAAACAACACTTACATGTAACGACTAACGATGACTTAACGACTCAGTTAAAATATATATACATGTAGTGTTTTAATATGTATTCATACACTTTTGAAAGACTTCAAGACACTTATCAAAATACTTCTACTTAACAAAAATGCTTAAAATTACATCCTCGTTCAGTTTCATCAACAATTCTACTCGTATGCACCCGTATTCGTACTCGTACAATACACAGCTTTTAGCTGTATGTACTATTGGTATATACACTCCAATGATCAGCTCTTAGCAGCCCATGTGAGTTACCTAACACATGTGGGAACCATCATTTGGCAACTAGCATGAAATATCTCATAAAATTACAAAAATATGAGTAATCATTCATGACTTATTTACATGAAAACAAAATTACATATCCTTTATATCTAATCCATACACCAACGACCAAAAACACTTACAAACACTTTCATTCTTCAATTTTCTTCATCTAATTGATCTCTCTTAAGTTCTATCTTCAAGTTCTAAGTGTTCTTCATAAATTCTACAAGTTCTAGTTTCATAAAATCAAGAATACTTCCAAGTTTGCTAGCTTACTTCCAATCTTGTAGAGTGATCATCCAACCTCAAGAAATCTTTATTATTTAAAGTAAGATATCTTTCTAATACAAGGTAATACTCATATTCAAACTTTGATTCAATTTCTATAATATAACAATCTTATTTTGAGTGAAAATCTTACTTGAACTGTTTTCGTGTCATGATTCTGCTTCAAGAACTTTCAAGCCATCCAAGGATCCTTTGAAGCTAGATCTATTTTTCTCATTTCCAGTAGCTTTATCCAGAAAACTTGAGGTAGTAATGATGTTCATAACATCATTCGATTCATACATATAAAGCTATCTTATTCGAAGGTTTAAACTTGTAATCACTAGAACATAGTTTAGTTAATTCTAAACTTGTTCGTAAACAAAAGTTAATCCTTCTAACTTGACTTTTAAAATCAACTAAATACATGTTCTATATCTATATGATATGCTAACTTAATGATTTAAAACCTGGAAACACGAAAAACACCGTAAAACCGGATTTACGCCGTCGTAGTAACACCGCGGGCTGTTTTGGGTTAGTTAATTTAAAACTATGATAAACTTTGATTTAAAAGTTGTTCTTCTGGAAAAATGATTTTTCTTATGAACATGAAACTATATCCAAAAATCATGGTTAAACTCAAAGTGGAAGTATGTTTTTCAAAATGGTCATCAAGACGTCGTTCTTTCGACTGAAATGACTACCTCTTACAAAAATGATTTGTAACTTATATTTCCGACTATAAACCTATACTTTTTCTGTTTAGATTCATAAAATAGAGTTCAATATGAAACCATAGCAATTTGATTCACTCAAAACGGATTTAAAACGAAGAAGTTATGGGTAAAACAAGATTGGATTATTTTTCTTGTTGTAGCTACGTGAAAATTGGTAACAAATCTATATTAATCATATCCTAGCTAACTTATATTTTATTATACATGTATTCTAATATATTATGTAATCTTGGGATACCATAGATACGTATGCAAATGTTTTGACATATCATATCGACCCATGTGTATATATTATTTGGAACAACCATAGACACTCTATATGCAGTAATGTAGGAGTTAGCTATACAGGGTTGAGGTTGATTCCAAAAATATATATACTTTGAATTGTGATCTAGCCTGAGACGTGTATACACTGGGTCGTGGATTGATTCAAGATAATATATATCAATTTTTTTTCTGTACATCTAACTTTGGACAACTAGTTGTAGGTTACTAACGAGGACAGCTGACTTAATGAACTTAAAATATCAAAATGTATTAAAAGTGTTGTAAATATATTTTGAACATACTTTGATATATATGTACATATTTGTTATAGGTTCGTGAATCGACCAGTGGCCAAGTCTTACTTCCCGACGAAGTAAAAATCTGTGAAAGTGAGTTATAGTCCCACTTTTAAAATCTAATATTTTTGGGATGAGAATACATGCAGGTTTTATAAATGATTTACAAAATAGACACAAGTACATGAAGCTACATTCTATGGTTGAATTATCGAAATCGAATATGCCCCTTTTTATTAAGTCTGATAATCTAAGAATATTGACGCGAATCCTAAAGATAGATCTATTGGGCCTAACAAGCCTCATCCAAAGTACCGGATGCTTTAGTACTTCAAAATTTATATCATATCGGAAGGGTGTCCCGGAATGATGGGGGATATTCTTATATATGCATCTTGTTAATGTCGGTTACCAGGTGTTCACCATATGAATGATTTTTATCTCTATGTATGGGATGTATATTGAAATATGAAATCTTGTGGTCTATTGTTACGATTTGATATATATAGGTTAAACCTATAACTCACCAACATTTTTTTGTTGACGTTTTAAGCATGTTTATTCTCAGGTGATTATTAAGAGCTTCCGCTGTCGCATACTTAAATAAGGACAAAATTTGGAGTCCATGCTTGTATGATATTGTGTAAAAACTGCATTCAAGAAACTTATTTCGTTGTAACATATTTGTATTGTAAATCATTATGTAATAGTCGTGTGTAAACAGGATATTTTAGATTATCATTATTTGATAATCTACGTAAAGCTTTTTAAACCTTTATTGATGAAATAAAGGTTATGGTTTGTTTTAAAATGAATGCAGTCTTTGAAAAACGTCTCATATAGAGGTCAAAACCTCGCAATGAAATCAATTAATATGGAATGTTTTTAATCAATAAGAACGGGACATTTCAGTTGGTATTCGAGCGTTGGTCTTAGAGAACCAGAATTTTGCATTAGTGTGTCTTATCGAGTTTGTTAAGATGCATTAGTGAGTCTGGACTTCGACCATGTTTACTTGAAAAATGATTGCTTAACAAATTTTGTTTGAAACTATATATTTTTAACATGTGAATATTATGTGATATATTAATCTCTTAACGCGTTTGATATTATATGATAGATGTCTACCTCTAGAACAAGTCCCATTGACTCATCTAATAATAATGAAGAGTCAAATGTAAATTGGAATGATTCGTGGACTGATTCACAAGTTCCCGAAGAGGAACAGGAAGAAGAGTCGGAACTGGAAGAAGAATCGGAACCGGAAGAAGAATCGGAACCGGAAGAAGAAATAGAACCAGTGGGGGAAATAATAAAACGGTTAAGTAGAAGAAAATCCTCAACCAACCGACCAAAGTTAATTATGGTCAATGGTGTTTCCGCCAAGGAAGCAAAGTATTGGGAGGATTACCAATTCTCCGATGAATCGGATCCCGACAAGGATTCCGATGATGTTATAGAAATTACCCCAACACAATTTAATAAGGCAAAAGAGAACAATAAGGGAAAGGGCATAAAAATAGAGAAATTTGATTCCAAACCCGATGAACTTTATATGTATCGTCAACACCCGTATTTCTTAAGTTGTGACAATAACCCGGGAACCTCTAAACCATCAGGTTTTTCTAAACTAATGTGGAAAACGACGGCTCGTATTAGGGGAACATCATATATCCCTAGAAACTTGGCAAAACGAACCAAAACCGAAGAAGAAGAAACGAGCAAGTCGGAATAAGATAGTTGGATTCGTGTGGTGTAATATATGTAATATAGTGTGCTTGTGCTTTATGATATATGTAAAAATTGCTTGTATTAATAAGTATTTTTTTTATGAATCTAACTCTTGTCTATTTTACAGTAATAAAAACAAAAAATGGATAGACAACCCAATATTTTAAGAGACCTACCCGGAGACATGATTGATGAAATCTTGTCTAGAGTCGGTCAGAATTCCTCAGCACAACTATTTAAGGCGAAATCAGTTTGTAAGACATTCGAAGAACGTTCCAAGAATGCCTTGGTTTATAAAAGGCTTTCGTTCGAAAGATGGGGGATATCACATTGGGAAATCCATAAGTTACGATGTGTTTACTTTGACGCATATATTGCGGGGAACCCAAATGCTATTTTACGCAACGGGTTAAGAAATTATTTTGACTAAATATATCCGAATATAGGACTTCGTGATTTAGAAAAAGCGGCTAACATGCAACATAAAGAAGCATGTTATGCTTACGGGTTAGTAATGTTGGCTTCTCACCAAAGTGAGAACAAGAACATCGGGCTACAACTATTAAACAAAACGTTCCCACAAGTGACGGAGTCGGTAATTGGGGTAAGAAATGAGGTTTTTAGGTTATTACGAGACTGTTGGTCATTACGTAACCTTCATCCTTTTGACGACGTTACAACACATTATCTTACTATCGGTCACAACGGTTATGTTCCACAAAACCAAGGATGGGAAGTGGTACTAGTAAAACCAGAATGCATGACTTGTTTCTGGACGTATGAATTACGTGTCTTTATTTCCTTTGCTGAACGCCTTATTTATTAACTAGAATTATCTTTGCAACTACTTTGTATCAAAGTTTTATGTGCTATATTTCATGCTATATGTAAAATAGCGGTATTGTAAGTTTGTAAGTTATTGTATAAAGGCTTGAATATGATATTTTTTGTTTTTGTTTTTGTGATTAGTTTTTCATATAGAATTGTAGTAGTTGAAATGGTATGTTAGCTACTAAGTATGAACTTAACAGGTAGGTACTACCCGAATTAAAGAGTTTAAAATGCTAATATGAAGAAAGAGCTTTTATAAATAAGTTCATATTACGCTACGAAATACTATTAACTACTCTTGATATTCTATATGATTAACTCGTTTCATTTGACTATTTTGAAGGAAATGGCACCGACTACTCGACACACCTTGAATATGAGTGAAGAGGAATTTCGTGCCTTTCTTGCTTCAAACATAGCCGCAGTACAGGCTGCTCTACATACCAACAATAACCTTGGATCTAGCAGTACAGGAAATCGTGTAGGATGCACCTACAAAGAATTCACTGCCTGCAAACCTTTGGAATTTGATGGAACCGAAGGACCGATCGGATTGAAACGGTGGACCGAGAAGGTCGAATCGGTGTTTGCCATAAGTAAGTGTACTGAAGAGGACAAAGTGAAGTACGCTACGCATACCTTCACAGGTTCTGCGTTAACATGGTGGAATACCTATCTAGAGCAAGTGGGACAAGATGATGCTTACGCACTACCGTGGTCAGCATTCAAGCACTTGATGAACGAGAAGTACCGTCCCAGAACCGAGGTCAATAAGCTCAAGACAGAACTTAGAGGGTTACGAACCCAAGGATTTGATATTACCACGTACGAAAGACGATTCACAGAATTATGCCTATTGTGTCCGGGAGCGTTCGAAGATGAGGAAGAGAAGATCGACGCGTTTGTGAAAGGATTACCTAAAAGAATCCAAGAAGATATAAGTTCACACGAGCCCGCCTCCATACAACAGGCATGTAGAATGGCTCACAAACTAGTGAACCAGATTGAAGAAAGAATTAAAGAACAGACTGCTGAAGAGGCCAATGTGAAGCAAGTCAAAAGAAAGTGGGAGGAAAACGGTGATAAGAATCACCAATACAACAACAACAACAACAATTACAACAATAATCGCAACAACTATCCCAACAATCGCAACATCAATCGCAACTACAACAAACAGCCTAACAACAACAACAACAACAACAACAACTACAACAATCATCCCAACAATAATAATAACCGCAATAACAACAACAATCAGAAGCAGCTATGTCAAAGGTGTGAAAAGTATCACTCGGGGTTCTGCACCAAATTTTGCAACAAGTGTAAAAGAAATGGTCATAGCGCGGTGAAGTGTGAGGTCTACGGACCAGGGGTTAACAGAACGAAAGGAACAAATGGTGTCAGAACGAGTAATGGCGGAGCAAGTAGTGTCAGAGCAAGTTATGCCAATGTAGTTTGTTATAAATGTGGAAAACCGGGCCACATTATTAGAAATTGCCCGAACCAGGAGAACACGAATGGACAAGGCCACGGAAGAGTTTTCAATATTAATGCGGCAGAGGCACAGGAAGACCCGGAGCTTGTTACGGGTACGTTTCTTATTGACGATAAATCTGCTTACGTTTTATTTGATTCAGGTGTGGATAGAAGCTATATGAGTAGAGATTTTTGTGCTAAATTAAGTTGTCCATTGACGCCTTTGGATAGTAAATTTTTACTCAAATTAGCAAATGGTAAATTAATTTCAGCAGATAATATATGTCGGAATCGAGAAATTAAACTGGTTAGCGAAACATTTAAGATTGATTTGATACCAGTAGAGTTAGGGAGTTTTGATGTGATAATCGGTATGGACTGGTTGAAAGAAGTGAAAGCAGAGATCGTTTGTTACAAAAATGCAATTCGCATTATACGAGAAAAAGGAAAACCCTTAATGGTGTACGGAGAAAAGGGCAACACGAAGCTACATCTTATTAGTAATTTGAAGGCACAAAAACTAATAAGAAAAGGTTGCTATGCTATTCTAGCACACGTCGAGAAAGTACAAACTGAAGAAAAGAGCATCAATGATGTTCCCGTCGCAAAAGAATTTCCCGATGTATTTCCGAAAGAATTACCGGGATTACCCCCACATCGATCTGTTGAATTTCAAATAGATCTTGTACCAGGAGCTGCACCAATAGCTCGTGCTCCTTACAGACTCGCACCCTTCGAGATGAAAGAACTGCAATGCCAATTACAAGAACTTTTAGAGCATGGTTTCATTCGACCAAGCACATCACCGTGGGGAGCTCCTGTTTTGCTTGTTAAGAAGAAAGATGGTACATTTAGGTTGTGTATCGACTACCGAGAGTTGAACAAACTTACCATCAAGAACCGCTACCCACTACCGAGAATCGACGACTTATTTGATCAACTACAAGGCTCGTCTGTTTATTCAAAGATTGACTTACGTTCCGGGTATCATCAAATGCGGGTGAAAGAAGATGATATTCCAAAGACTGCTTTCAGAACACGTTACAGTCATTACGAGTTTATGGTCATGCCGTTTGGTTTAACTAATGCACCAGCTGTGTTCATGGACCTTATGAACCGAGTGTGTGGACCATACCTTGACAAGTTTGTCATTGTTTTCATTGATGACATACTTATTTACTCAAAGAATGACCAAGAACACGGTGAACATTTGAGAAAGGTGTTAGAAGTATTGAGGAAGGAAGAATTGTACGCTAAGTTTTCAAAGTGTGCATTTTGGTTGGAAGAAGTTCAATTCCTCGGTCACATAGTGAACAAAGAAGGTATTAAGGTGGATCCGGCAAAGATAGAAACTGTTGAAAAGTGGGAAACCCCGAAAACTCCGAAACACATATGCCAGTTTTTAGGACTAGCTGGTTACTACAGAAGGTTCATCCAAGACTTTTCCAGAATAGCAAAACCCTTGACTGCATTAACGCATAAAGGGAAGAAATTTGAATGGAAGGATGAACAAGAGAAAGCGTTTCAGTTATTGAAGAAAAAGCTAACTACTGCACCTATATTGTCATTGCCTGAAGGGAATGATGATTTTGTGATTTATTGTGACGCATAAAAGCAAGGTCTCGGTTGTGTATTAATGCAACGAACGAAGGTGATTGCTTATGCGTCTAGACAATTGAAGATTCACGAACAAAATTATACAACGCATGATTTGGAATTAGGCGCAGTTGTTTTTGCATTAAAGACTTGGAGGCACTACTTATATGGGGTCAAAAGTATTATATATACCGACCACAAAAGTCTTCAACACATATTTAATCAGAAACAACTGAATATGAGGCAGCGTAGGTGGATTGAATTGTTGAATGATTACGACTTTGAGATTCGTTACCACCCGGGGAAGGCAAATGTGGTAGCCGACGCCTTGAGCAGGAAGGACAGAGAACCCATTCGAGTAAAATCTATTAATATAATGATTCACAATAACCTTACTACTCAAATAAAGGAGGCGCAACAACGAGTTTTAAAAGAGGGAAATTTAAAGGATGAAATACCCAAATGATCGGAGAAGCATCTTGATATTCGGGAAGACGGAACCCGGTATAGGGCTGAAAGGATTTGGGTACCAAAATTTGGAGATAAGAGAGAAATGGTACTTAGAGAAGCTGATAAAACCAGATACTCAATACATCCTGGAATGGGGAAGATGTACAAGGATCTCAAGAAACATTTTTGGTGGCCGGGTATGAAAGCCGATGTTGCTAAATACGTAGGAGAATGTTTGACGTGTTCTAAGGTGAAAGCTGAGCATCAAAAACCATCAGGTCTACTTCAAAAACCAGAAATTCCAGAATGGAAATGGGAAAACATTACCATTGATTTCATCACTAAATTGCCAAGGACTGCAAGTGGTTTTGATACTATTTGGGTAATAGTTGATCGTCTCACCAAATCAGCACACTTCCTGCCAATAAGAGAAGATGACAAGATGGAGAAGTTAGCACGACTGTATTTGAAGGAAGTCGTCTCCAGACATGGAATACCAATATCTATTATCTCTGATAGGGATGGCAGATTTATTTCAAGATTCTGGCAGACATTATAGCAAGCATTGGGAACTCGTCTAGACATGAGTACTGCCTATCATCCACAAACTGATGGACAGAGCAAAAGGACGATACAAACGCTTGAAGACATGCTACGAGCTTGTGTTATTGATTTCGGAAACAGTTGGGATCGACATCTACCGTTAGCAGAATTTTCCTACAACAACAGCTACCATTCAAGCATTGAGATGGCGCCGTTTGAAGCACTTTATGGTAGAAAGTGCAGGTCTCCAATTTGTTGGAGTGAAGTGGGGGATAGACAAATTACGGGTCCGGAGATAATACAAGAAACTACCGAGAAGATCATCCAAATTCAACAACGGTTGAAAACCGCCCAAAGTCGACAAAAGAGCTACGCTGACATTAAAAGAAAAGATATAGAATTTGAAATTGGAGAGATGGTCATGCTTAAAGTTGCACCTTGGAAAGGCTTTGTTCGATTTGGTAAACGAGGGAAATTAAATCCAAGGTATATCGGACCATTCAAGATTATTGATCGTGTCGGACCAGTAGCTTACCGACTTGAGTTACCTCAAAAACTCGCGGATGTACATAACACTTTCCACGTCTCGAATTTGAAGAAATGTTTTGCTAAAGAAGATCTCACTATTCCGTTAGATGAAATCCAAATCAACGAAAAACTTCAATTCATCGAAGAACCCGTCAAAATAATGGATCGTGAGGTTAAAAGACTTAAGCAAAACAAGATACCAATTGTTAAGGTTCGATGGAATGCTCGTAGAGGACCCGAGTTCACCTGGGAATGAGAAGATCAGATGAAGAAGAAATACCCGCATTTATTTCCAGAAGATACGTCAACACCTCCAACTGCTTAAAATTTTGGGACGAAATTTATTTAACTGGTAGGTACTGTAGTGACCCGAACTTTTCCATGTTTATATATATATTAAATGAAATTTTTATTTACATGATTAAGTGTTTCCAACATGTTAAGCAATCAAACTTATTAAGACTTGATTAATTGAAATAGGTTTCATATAGACAATTGACCACCCAAGTTGACCGGTGATTCACGAACGTTAAAACTTGTAAAAAGTATATGATGACATATATATGGTTATATATATAGTTAACATGATATTATGATAAGTAAACATATCATTAAGTATATTAATAATGAACTACATATGTAAAAACAAGACTACTAACTTAATGATTTTGAAACGAGACATATATGTAACGATTATCGTTGTAACGACATTTAATGTATATATATCATATTAAGAGATATTCGTACATCATAATATCATGATAATATAATAATTTAAAATCTCATTTGATATTATAAACATTGGGTTAACAACATTTAACAAGATCGTTAACCTAAAGGTTTCAAAACAACACTTACATGTAACGACTAACGATGACTTAACGACTCAGTTAAAATGTATATACATGTAGTGTTTTAATATGTATTCATACACTTTTGAAAGACTTCAATAAACTTATCAAAATACTTCTACTTAACAAAAATGGTTACAATTACATCCTCGTTCAGTTTCATCAACAATTCTACTCGTATGCACCCGTATTCGTACTCGTACAATACACAGCTTTTAGATGTATGTACTATTGGTATATACACTCCAATGATCAGCTCTTAGCAGCACATGTGAGTCACCTAACACATGTGGGAACCATCATTTGGCAACTAGCATGAAATATCTCATAAAATTACAAAAATATGAGTAATCATTCATGACTTATTTACATGAAAACAAAATTACATATCCTTTATATCTAATCCATACACCAACGACCAAAAACACTTACAAACACTTTCATTCTTCAATTTTCTTCATCTAATTGATCTCTCTCAAGTTCTATCTTCAAGTTCTAAGTGTTCTTCATAAATTCTACAAGTTCTAGTTTCATAAAATCAAGAATACTTCCAAGTTTGCTAGCTTACTTCCAATCTTGTAGAGTGATCATCCAACCTCAAGAAATCTTTCTTATTTACAGTAAGATATCTTTCTAATACAAGGTAATACTCATATTCAAACTTTGATTCAATTTCTATAACTATAACAATCTTATTTCGAGTGAAAATCTTACTTGAACTGTTTTCGTGTCATGATTCTGCTTCAAGAACTTTCAAACCATCCAAGGATCCTTTGAAGCTAGATCTATTTTTATCATTTCCAGTAGCTTTATCCAGAAAACTTGAGGTAGTAATGATGTTCATAACATCATTCGATTCATACATATAAAGCTATCTTATTCGAAGGTTTAAACTTGTAATCACTAGAACATAGTTTAGTTAATTCTAAACTTGTTCGCAAACAAAAGTTAATCCTTCTAACTTGACTTTTAAAATCAACTAAACACATGTTATATATCTATATGATATGCTAACTTAATGATTTAAAATCTGGAAACACAAAAAACACCGTAAAACCGGATTTACGCCGTCGTAGTAACACCGCGGGCTATTTTGGGTTAGTTAATTTAAAACTATGATAAACTTTGATTTAAAAGTTGTTCTTCTGGAAAAATTATTTTTCTTATGAACATGAAACTATATCCAAAAATCATGGTTAAACTCAAAGTGGAAGTATGTTTTTCAAAATGGTCATCAAGACGTCGTTCTTTCGACTGAAATGACTACCTCTTACAAAAATGACTTGTAACTTATATTTCCGACTATAAACCTATACTTTTTCTGTTTAGATTCATAAAATAGAGTTCAATATGAAACCATAGCAATTTTATTCACTCAAAACGAATTTAAAACGAAGAAGTTATGGGTAAAACAAGATTGAATAATTTTTCTTGTTGTAGCTACGTGAAAATTGGTAACAAATCTATATTAATCATATCCTAGCTAACTTATATTGTATTATACATGTATTCTAATATATTATGTAATCTTGGGATACCATAGACACGTATACAAATGTTTTGACATATCATATCATATCGACCCATGTGTATATATTATTTAGAACAACCATTGACACTCTATATGCAGTAATGTGGGAGTTAGCTATACAGGGTTTAGGTTGATTTCAAAAATATATATACTTTGAGTTGTGATCTAGCCTGAGACGTGTATACACTGGGTCGTGGATTGATTCAAGATAATATATATCAATTTTTTTTTGTACATCTAACTTTGGACAACTAGTTATAGGTTACTAACGAGGACAGCTGACTTAATGAACTTAAAACATCAAAATGTATTAAAAGTGTTATAAATATATTTTGAACATACTTTGATATATATGTACATATTTGTTATAGGTTCGTGAATCGACCAGTGGCCAAGTCTTACTTCCCGACGAAGTAAAAAATCTGTGAAAGTGAGTTATAGTCCCACTTTTAAAATCTAATATTTTTGGGATGAGAATACATGCAGGTTTTATAAATGATTTACAAAATAGACACAAGTACGTGAAGCTACATTCTATGGTTGAATTATCGAAATCGAATATGCCCCTTTTTATTAAGTCTGGTAATCTAAGAATTAGGGAACAGACACCCTAATTGACGCGAATCCTAAAGATAGATCTATTGGGCCTAACAAACCCCATCCAAAGTACCGGATGCTTTAGTACTTCGAAATTTATATCATATCTGAAGGGTGTCCCGGAATGATGGGGATATTCTTATATATGCATCTTGTTAATGTCGGTTACCAGGTGTTCACCATATGAATGATTTTTATCTCTATGTATGGGATGTATATTGAAATATGAAATCTTGTGGTCTATTGTTACGATTTGATATATATAGGTTAAACCTATAACTCACCAACATTTTTTTGTTGACGTTTTAAGCATGTTTATTCTCAGGTGATGTGATGACCCGGAAATTTCCGATCAAATTTAAACTTTAATCTTTATATGTTTTCGACACGATAAGCAAAATCTGTAAAAGTTGAGTCTCGAAAGTTTTGAAATCTTTATTCATGTAATCAATTACCCTTTGACCATGCCTGACGATTCACGAACAATTATGTGTAAATAGATATGTATGAATATATACATATGTGTGATAGTTAATTTGAGAAATATTAACAAAACATTAAACGGTTTGATTGACATGTAAACATATTAGGAAATCTATTTTATGACTTGTAAACGTTAGCAAAATATTAAACGTATGACGTTATACTTATTCGTTATAGATAAACGATTTCGTGATAAAACGTGTTATGTGAATTATGTATATATGTACATAGACAAAGTATATTGAACTTATATATTGAACGGTTTCAAATACAACTAATAGATATAGTAACACTTGATTGTTATTAAACAAGTTAACACAAACTTATAAAGATTTAAGATAAAAATAAGTTCTAGTAATAAATTATTTGATCTGAATATGATTAGTTTTAGAAGGATAAACTCTATAATAGTTATCTGATTTAATTTCAAAAGTACTATGATATATTTCGAGAGGTTTTTACATCTTACAACATGTCAAGAAGTAGATTTTTAAAGTTATTATCATTATCTTTTATTGTTCTAAATCTTAGGAATTATATATAACTAATAGAGTGTCACGTCTTATTTAAAAATAAATATAACTTTATAAATACCTAGAACTACTTTTGACAATTCATTATTAAGCCATTATAATAAAGATAAAGGTTTTAACGTTATCCTGAATTTCAGAATCTTTCTAGAAACCTTTTGACAAACTATCCATAACAATGGTCCGTGATCCAATAAGATATAGACAGCTATAACGAGAAATAAAAACGTGTTTTAAATCTAGTAAAATATTAAAAATAAACGTTGGCGCATAAATGGATTATATGAAAATAAGTTTAAAGAGTAAACGTTGCGTGCTATAATAATTTCTAAACGAATTCAAAACGAACCTAGAGATATAATTGGTTTTGTAAAATTTAATATGATATTATTACATAAATATTTCTATTACATACAATAAGTATAAGTTTATTTTGTTAATAAAAATATATATATATATATATATTTATAATATTAACCTTGTCACAAAACGTTGATTTAAAATAATATATTTTGATAAACAACGAGCCACTGATTTATAGAAGTAAATGACCACAACGCTCAATTATATAAGTCACATTTTTCATAAAGTAATTTATTGATGAGTAAGTTAAATTATTTATAAAGGTACACGCCGCGTAATGAAAAAGGCTAGTTTTCTACACATACGAAAGTGCGCTCGAAAAACCGAAAGTGGTACATAAGTCGAGTGACAACGTACGAGTCATTTTTGTAAAAATTACATTTTTACCATGAATGTAAATATAATATAATATATAAGTAATTATGTAAATTAAATATAATTTATATATAATATTAATTTATGTATGTCGGCAAGAAAATTTATGGTTACCAGCTTGTCAAAGTTTTCATACGTTTGCATGAATTGTCTCGTAGTTGGCCAAAAGTTGTATAAAATGAGACTAGTTGCTCGACTTCTCCATCCCTACATCATTTCTCTATATCTTCTTCTATATATTTATATTTATATTATAATAATAATAATAATAATAATAATAATAATTATTATTATTATTATAATAATTAGGAGTATTATTATTAGTAGTATTTATACATAAAATATTACGACAAGGACTTGAGCGCATGATTTTCAAAATAAGTTTTTGAGAGGGATAGAACTAAGGAAATTATGGGTTATAGCTATGGAGGTTATGGGTAATGTTCAGGGGTATGCTCGTGAGGCCAACCTTACACTTGTTCAATGATGTTATATGTATTTCTACTACAAAATACAGTATGGTGAGTTTCATTTGCTCCCTTTTTAATTGCTTTTGTAATATATATTTTTGGGCTGAGAATACATGCGCTACTTTTATAAATGTTTACGAAATAGACACAAGTACTTAAAAATATATTCTACGTTGAGTTGCACCACTGGCATATTTCATTGTAGCTTGGTAACTACTATTTACATGGGTATTGTAAACGCGAATCCTGTTGATAGATCTATCGGGCCTGACAACCCCAACCGGACTGGACGACCAGTATTCAACGGTTGCACAGTACTTCGTTTTGGTGACTACTCTTGGTACAGTGTAGTGAGATTTCATAATAAAGGGAATATGCGACGTTGATTAAATGTTAAGTATGGTTACCAAGTGCTCAACCACTTAGAATATTTTTATTAAAAAGTTTGTGTATATGAAATCTTGTGGTCTATTAAGATATTGAAATGATTGTTATGATAAACCTATGAACTCACCAACCTTTTGGTTGACACTTTTAAGCATGTTTATTCTCAGGTATGAAAGAAACCTTCCGCTGTGCATTTACTCATTTTAGAGATATTACTTGGAGTCGTTCATGGCATATTTAAGTCAACGCCTCGCAATGGAACCAAATGTTGATGACTTCGTCCAGGAGGATTAGGACGGGTCATCACAGGTGGTATCAGAGCGGTGGTCTTAGTGGACCAGGTCTTGCATTTGTGTGTCTAACTGATAGTTGTTAGGATGCACTAGTAAGTCTGGACTTGGACCTTGTTTGCATGTCAAAAGTTTTGTTTATCATTCACAGTGGAAAAATTACCTGCTTATCATTCCTAAGTCTAGACATGTCTTACTACCTTTATTTCATAGATAGTGTATAGACAACTTCATATCTTAGCATACCTATTACAGTAAACTTTGCTTGACATAATTAAACTCGAACAATTAAACAAATAAATTAAGTGCATAATACTAATTATAAAAATAATTAAGTATATGTACCAATTTAAATGTAGATGAACAATTATCTAAACTTGCCTCCTGCTTTCTTTTCTGTAATGGTTACCCGTAATCATTCTGTTTAAAGCTTTTGCTGTTGCCGTTTTTAAAAGTTTACCCATCATTTTTTTTATTTATTGATTTTTGTATTAGGTTAATGCTAAATAAATTATAAATAAATAATATGGAGTAAAAATGTTTCCTCCATTACCTTCACTAATAAAAGTCAAATTATGTTGGACAGAGAAAGGGATAATCAAGTGAGTTAGGTAGTTGTGTACATATGTTAATGGTTGATGTACAAACAAAAGAGGCACAAGATGATATTGTTTATTTACTTCACGTGACCACCTCCAAGAGTGGGGTCAACTCACTTTTCTTCTTTTTGTTTTTGTCGATGAAAATCAAATTTCAAAAGTGGATCTTTTATTTTGGCTATAGCTATCAAGAGTGGAAAATAATACATATATTAACAAAGTTTCAAGCATCCTTTTCTCTTTTGTATGGGTCGATCAAAAAAAAAAAAAAATGGGTCCAAGGCTTCCTCCAAACGAGAGTAGAGATACCCATCAAAAAAAAAAAATTCTAATAATAATTGGGATCTCCCTAATTGTAAACGTTCCAAGAGTATATATATATATAATAATATACGTACTCCCCAAGAATTGTAACGTAGTTCCCCCTTTCATGAAGGAATTGGCTTTTAAATATTTTGGACCAATTAAAATGAAGTATGCAGCCTTGGATTAAAAAAAAAGGCCCAAGTACCCAACATCACAACCGACATCTTTTTGTTTCACTCATCTCCGGCTCACCAAAATAAAAAGATAGTCTCCATATTTTTCTCTTGAAATATAGACCCAACAAGAGATTTGAGTGGCCCGCTTCGCAAGACTTGATACACAAAACATCCATTATTGAACGGCAGTTAATGCATCCTATTTTCTAAACAAAACGTCATTTCATACTTTGGGAGAGTTATATTTGTATAATAATATGTACTAGTATTATTTAAAGCCTATAAATTAAAACAACTTAAAAAAAAAAAAAATTAAAACGCTAGTAATAATAAGTCACATCTATATAATAGAATTCGTTCATCTATGTATGTTGCGTAACATTCATCTATTAAAAATATGAACAAGCATATGATCACTTTTACCTTACCCGTTTCTCAATTCGGAAAAAAAAAGAAAAAAAAACACTTTCTGTGAGTGTATTGGTTGGTGAATAGTGAGAAATATTTATGTTAGTCAACAAGATAAGCACACATCATTTCTTGTAAATAGCAGATATGGTAATTAATTAATCTCTTGTGTCCGAATCATTTATTGTTGAACTAAAAAAATAAAAAATAAAAAAATTAATAAAAATAAATAAATATTTTACTTAGCTGAAAACACAATTTCTAACATAACCATGAGCCAACGTCTTCAATCTTCATCAATTTATACCCAAAAGAACAAGACATTGCAAATAATAAAATATATAAATGAGCCGATATCAAATTATAACTTCATTTACATTGGAGAAATATTCCGCGATGATTATGTAATCTCTAAAGTTTTTCATTCCTAGTTCTAACCGTAAATCAAATGAGTTTAATTTAATATTAACTCATTAAATCTATGTTACATCTGAAGAAAAATATACATGTAAGTATATTTTGATAGAGATTGTAATAAAAATTCTTTTGTACAAACTATTACATGTAAAAATTTTTTAACGGGTAGGTAATACCCGAGAAATATATAAATTCACAAATTAATATATTAAATTCTTCGATTCTAATTCAGTAAATCATCAACTATACTCCCTATTCTCACAACAGTATACATTCTTTTATAAGAAATCAAAACAACCATACTCATTCAAATTCAATTACATATTCTGATTTTGAAAGCTCAGAATGCAACTCGAGATATAAGCAAAATCATCACTCTTAGATCCTTACATTTTTCAAAGCTATACTTTGACTTCAAAACTGTGATAAAACATCACTTTTATTTGTAACACTCAGAAGGATATGAGAATCAATCGAGATTCATGACGATATCATCCTTTAGATATTGACAATGACAAGCTGCATTTAAAACACTTCGAAATTTCAGAAGACACTTCAAATAATAAACAATCGAGATGATGATCCAACCACACAATACCCGAAGTCTTGTACCTGAAAAACTCTCGAAATCAAAGTCGTAATTTAACACGTACCCGCGTTAAATTCTTTATCATTTATTAGCAAAAACAACCTTACGATTCCTTTTCAAAGTAGCCAGTTTTGTCACAGCTCCAGCAAGTCAACTTCGACTTTTCAGTAAAACTAATTTTATATATATGTTACTAGGGAACCTTTCATATCTCGCCACATTAGCAGTAAACTTATCAACAATTTCATTGATCTTTAAGCCTCTCCGAGAAATCACGATACTTCTTCATTATCAAGTACTCATCTACAACTTGTAACAATAGTTGTCATACCAACTACTGGAAATCAGCAATCAGTATTTTGAAATTCGCAGCGATTCTATGCCAACAGTTATATGTATACATATAACGTCTACCTCCAAGACTTACAGACTTCGAATGAGAAGTTTCTGAAGAAAAAAAACACCCTGAACTACGAACTAGTTTTCGAAATGCTGATGAAACAGCAAAAACTGTAAACGACGTTAACAGTCAAAAGTTTGATGATAAAGAATAATGTGTTGGTAAAGCTCAGAAAAAGAGAAGAGTTGGTACTGAAAAATGGATTTAGCAGACCATGAAGGAGACCAAGGACAAATACAAGGACCAAACACTGCATTTAAAGAATCCTGATGATTCTGTTTCTGATGAGGTTATTAACGAATACCTTGCTCCTGACTCTAAACCTTTGCGGACAATATTCTTCATCATCATCTTATCTTAAACATTCTAAAATATCACCGTATCTTTCATTATAAATATCCTCGATATTTCTGAAGACATTTTCATAAGTATTCTTATCTGAAATCATTCATCTCTTCACAATACCTGCGATACAACATAAAAGAAATTGTGTTAGTTTCTAAATTCTGAAAAATTCAAATTTAAAATAGGAATGTTTTGAAGTAGTGTTGGGAACTGAACCATGAGTTAGTATAATATAATGACACTTGATCAACGTGATTATATTACAGTAATTCATGCTGAGTTTCTAATGGAACGTGATGATTCATATAACATACTGTCATCATGTGCCATTTACACGACTCTTACATTCTAACCAATCTCCAAACATATTAAGAACATATCTTCTTAATAGTTCTATCTTTCCGGATATTCTGGTAATTTTCCAAATCAAGATCGTGCTATTACGATTTCTTTCTAAGAACATTAATTATGTTCATTTCAAACTTCATATCTACAAATTCTGGACCATTATTCGCTTGACTTGAGGACGGGAAGAGGAAACGAAAGAATGAAGCTCCGAAATAGAAATTAGAGTATAAAACGCAGCAAATAGGAGAGAGCATTAACTATGGATGACAATGATTATAGAAGACAGAAGCAGGGACATCAAAGTATAAGGGAAGATATAAAACCCAACAACCACCCAGAAATTATAAACCGTATATGTCAATGCATATAGCAATATAAAGACACGGGAGGACTAGAAATACTATAAACCCAAGAGTATAATAGAAGTAAATAGATTCTTCTGGCGGTAGATGAAAGAGAAGAATGATAGATATGAAAGTTAAGAGTATATCAAGGATCAGAATGAGATGGAGCATATTGACAAATGTTTTAAAGTATGAATTGAGGAGAAAGAATAGAAAATGTGAGATATGGAAGATAAGGAAAAGAAGGGGGTGGATTTATAGTGAAATATCCAACAGAGCAATCGAAACAGATTATTGCATTTAATCAAAGAAGATCCTGATTTTCTCAATCGCCAAAGAACCAAATCTTATTACGAAGATTTTATTTAAATCCCGTGAATTCCGGAAACCAATCATAACTACGTCATCGGTTAAAACGAATCTATATTTACTCATTTCATTCTTTTGCGATAGCTTCACTTATAGTCTTCGTATAATCAAATTGTTTTATCTATATTACTCAATGATGATAAAACTCTATTTATCAACTCATATTCGTCATGAAAATATTTTATTAGTTAGCCATGACGACCTCGATCAAATTTCGGGACGAAATTTCTTTAACGGGTAGGTACTGTGATGACCCGGAAATTTCCGATCAAATTTAAACTTTAATCTTTATATGTTTCCGACACGATAAGCAAAATCTGTAAAAGTTGATTCTCGAAAGTTTTGAAATCTATATTCATGTAATCAATTACCCTTTGACCATGCCTGACGATTCACGAACAATTATGTGTAAATAGATATGTATGAATATATACATATGTGTGATAGTTAATTTGAGAAATATTAACAAAACATTAAATGGTTTGATTGACATGTAAACATATTAGGAAATCTATTTTATGACTTGTAAACGTTAGCAAAATATTAAACGTATGACGTTATACTTATTCGTTATAGATAAACGATTACGTGATAAAACGTGTTATGTGAATTATGTATATATGTACATAGACAAAGTATATTGAACTTATATATTGAACGGTTTCAAATACAACTAATAGATATAGTAACACTTGATTGTTATTAAACAAGTTAACACAAACTTATAAAGATTTAAGATAAAAATAAGTTCTAGTAATAAATTATTTGATCTGAATATAATTCGTTTTAGAAGGATAAACTCTATAATAGTTATATGATTTAATTTCAAAAGTACTATGATATATTTCGAGAGGTTTTTACATCTTACAACATGTCAAGAAGTAGATTTTTAAAGTTATTATCATTATCTTTTATTGTTCTAAATCTTAGGAATTATATATAACTAATAGAGTGTCACGTCTTATTTAAAAATAAATGTAACTTTATAAATACCTAGACACACTTTTGACAATTCATTATTAAGCCATTATAATAAAGATAAAGGTTTTAACGTTATCCTGAATTTCAGAATCTTTCTAGAAACCTTTTGACAAACTATCCATAACAATGGTCCGTGATCCAATAAGAAATAGACAGCTATAACGAGAAATAAAAACGTGTTTTAAATCTAGTAAAATATTAAAAATAAACGTTGGCGCATAAATGGATTATATGAAAATAAGTTTAAAGAGTAAACGTTGCGTGCTATAATAATTTCTAAACGAATTCAAAACGAACCTAGAGATATAATTGGTTTTGTAAAATTTAATATGATATTATTACATAAATATTTCTATTACACACAATAAGTATAAGTTTATTTTGTTAATAAAAAAAATATATATATATTTATAATATTAACCTTGTCACAAAATGTTGATTTAAAATAATATATTTTGATAAACAACGAGCCACTGATTTATAGAAGTAAATGACCACAACGCTCAATTATATAAGTCACATTTTTCATAAAGTAATTTATTGATGAGTAAGTTAAATTATTTATAAAGGTACACGTCGCGTAATGAAAAAGGCTAGTTTTCTATACATACGAAAGTGCGCTCGAAAAATCGAAAGTGGTACATAAGTCGAGTGACAACGTACGAGTCATTTTTGTAAAAATTACATTTTTACCATGAACGTAAATATAATATAATATAATATAATATATAAGTAATTATGTAAATTAAATATAATTTATATATAATATTAATTTATGTATGTCGGCAAGAAAATTTATGGTTACCAGCTTGTCAAAGTTTTCATACGTTTGCATGAATTGTCTCATAGTTGGCCAAAAGTTGTATAAAATGAGACTAGTTGCTCGACTTCTCCATCCCTACATCATTCCTCTATATCTTCTTCTATATATTTATATTTATATTATAATAATAATAATAATAATTATTATTATTATTAATATTATAATAATAATTAGGAGTATTATTATTAGTAGTATTTATACATAAAATATTACGACAAGGACTTGAGCGCATGATTTTCAAAATAAGTTTTTGAGAGGGATAGAACTAAGGAAATTATGGGTTATAGCTATGGAGGTTATGGGTAATGTTCAGGGGTATGCTCGTGAGGCCAACCTTACACTTGTTCAATGATGTTATATGTATTTCTACTACAAAATACAGTATGGTGAGTTTCATTTGCTCCCTTTTTAATTGCTTTTGCAATATATATTTTTGGGCTGAGAATACATGCGCTACTTTTATAAATGTTTACGAAATAGACACAAGTACTTAAAAATATATTCTACGTTGAGTTGTACCACTGGCATATTTCCCTGTAGCTTGGTAACTACTATTTACATGGGTATTGTAAACGCGAATCCTGTTGATAGATCTATCGGGCCTGACAACCCCAACCGGACTGGACGACCAGTATTCAACGGTTGCACAGTAATTCGTTTTGGTGACTACTCTTGGTACAGTGTAGTGAGATTTCATAATAAAGGGAATATGCGACGTTGATTAAATGTTAAGTATGGTTACCAAGTGCTCAACCACTTAGAATATTTTTATTAAAAAGTTTGTGTATATGAAATCTTGTGGTCTATTAAGATATTGAAATGATTGTTATTATAAACCTATGAACTCACCAACCTTTTGGTTGACACTTTTAAGCATGTTTATTCTCAGGTATGAAAGAAACTTTCCGCTGTGCATTTACTCATTTTAGAGATATTACTTGGAGTCGTTCATGGCATATTTAAGTCAACGCCTTGCAATGGAACCAAATGTTGATGACTTCATCCAGGAGGATTAGGACGGGTCATCACAGGTGATTATTAAGAGCTTTCGCTATCGCATACTTAAATAAGGACAAGATTTGGAGTCCATGCTTGTATGATATTGTGTAAAAACTGCATTCAAGAAACTTATTTCGTTGTAACATATTTGTATTGTAAACCATTATGTAATAGTCGTGTGTAAACAGGATATTTTAGATTATCATTATTTGATAATCTACGTAAAGATTTTTAAACCTTTATTGATGAAATAAAGGTTATGGTTTGTTTTAAAATGAATGCAGTCTTTGAAAAACGTCTCATATAGAGGTCAAAACCTCGCAACGAAATCAATTAATATGGAACGTTTTTAATCAATAAGAACGGGACATTTCATACGGTTACTAAGATTTATGAAAAAGGATTTAGTACACGAGAAATGTGTACTGTATTTAAAAGATATCTCATGTACATTACAGGTGGGTATAGGATTCGGGCCCATTTGTACCATGCAGCATTTAAAACTTGTGGTCTATTAAAATGATGAATTTTATTGTTTTATGATAACCTTATGAACTCACCAACCTTTTGGCTGACACTTGAAAGCATGCTTATTCTCAGGTATGAAAGAAACCTTCCGCTATGCATTTGCTCATTTTAAAGACATTATTTGGAGTCGATCATCGCAATGGGACCAGATGTTGGTGACTTCATCCAGATGGATTAGGACGGGGTATGACATGTGGTATCAGAGCGGTGGTCTTAGCGAACCAGGTCTTGCATTAATGTGTCTAACTAGTAGTTGTTAGGATGCATTAGTGAGTCTGGACTTCGACCGTGTCTGCATGTCAAAAGTTTTGCTTATCATTTCTAGTCGGAAATCATCTGCTTATCATCCTTAGAAAATTAACTGCTTATCATTCTTAGTCTAGACACATCTTACTACAATGATTGCATGAATAGTGTGTAGACAAAATTCGTATCTTAGTGTATCTGCTAATTCATATCATAGCATATCTATTACTGTAGACTTTGCCTGACAACTTCCGTAGATTTCTCCGTAACTTATGGGGATTTTAGTATTATATATGCATATGTAAATTATGTATTGCAGGGTACTAATCTACATCCTATAATCTATTTCTTATCGAAAAGTCCTTCATCTGATCGTACGAGATGAATCCCTCAACCAGTTCGAGTCCCTCAGATTCCGATAGCTATTCCGATAGTATTCCGACAGCTATTCCGACATGAATGTTCACCTAAACTCCAGAAGCAGCGTCACCAGAATGAATCAACCAATCGACCATCCCCAAATTCATCTGATGGGTTCGTAGTCGACTTAACCGATGGAGACGAGAAGAAGGCGATCCTTTCCACCCACCAACCTGGACTCTTGACGATGAAACTGAAGCACTTACCGACGAACCCATTCGAAACACCATTTTCACACTCATTTTCCAAATATCTCGCCAAGATTATATTCTATCTAAAATTCTAAACCTTATTCATTCGCTCGTTCCTATCGACAATCATCCCGGAGTAATAAGTCAACGAGCTTCACACCCGAGTTGTAGCCTTGGAAAATATGGTGCAAAATGTACCAGCTTCAGCAACATCACCGGCACTAACAATACCATCAGTAACAACACCAGTACCATCAACAATCCATGCCTCAACATCTCATTCTGTACCTCGAGTATAATTATCGTTCCACGAATCGTTCTACATCATTTATCTTCATTCGACATGGCGATTATATAATCTCTAATGTTTTAGAGATTATATATTCTTATTCTAATGGTAAATCAAATGAGTCTAATATCATATTGACTCATTAAATCCATGATTACATCTGAAGAAAATATATATGTATATATGTTTTCATAAAGATTGTAATTAAAAATCCTTTTGTACAAACTGTTAATGATGAAAATATTTTAACGGGTAGGTAATACCCAAGGAATATTTAAGATTTCACATTAATAAGTTACACTGTACATTCTCCGAATCTGATTCAACGGTCATTTACTACCCTACTTACATCCACATATATATGTATCCGTTCACTGCAGAATAACCATTTTTATTCAAATTCATATTTGGATTTTGATTTATCAGAACCCAACAAGTGGCATAATGAAGAAAACATTTGACAAAATAAAATTTGTTAGAAACAGACAAATTAACTATGAGAAATTTTGTTAAGAATCCACGCTAACTGTTCCTAGCTAGCTGTTAATTCCGTATTACCTTTTATTTAACGCAATTTATTTATCGCAATTTATTTATCGCATTTTATTTATCGCAATTTTAATTCTCGCAATTTTATTTAGCGTCATTTACTTCCTGCTATTTATTTTACGCACTTTAAATATCGGGACACGTATACAAGGTTTTGACATATCATATCGACGCATCTATATATATTATTTGGAATAACTATAGACACTCTATATGCAGTAATGCAGGAGTTAGCTATACAGGGTTGAGGTTGATTCTACAATAATATATATAGTTTGAGTTGTGATCGATTCTGAGACGTATACGGGTTACGACACGTATTAATTAATTCGAATATTATATATTAAACTATATATGAATTATTGGACTGTTAACTGTGGACTATCGGCTGTGGACTGCCAACATTGGACACTTAAAATGGATTAAAATATTGATCATAACATATGAAACTAAACAATTCTTCAAGTCGCCACTTGATTTCATCTTAAACCTCAATTGAATCTTGACGATTACAATCTGCGTTCAAACCTTTCGTAATTCTTGAAAACACCTCAATCGAGAGGATGAACCAACCGCACTTCATCTACGTAAGAAGAGATTGATGCATATAATTATGCACTTGAAAACACTCGGAACCTGAGTAAACATTTAACATGTATCTGTACTAGCTCCGTTGGCATTGTTATTACTGAAAATAACTTTGCAATCCCTTTCCAAAGTAGCTCATTTTGTCACAGCTCCAGCAAGTCAACTTCGACTTTTCATTCGAAATAACCTTATTATACCTTGATATATATGCGTGCTCTTTTATTGCTATCGGAAAACCTTTTATATTCCACCACATCACCAGCCGAAGTACCAGCAACCTCGTTGCTCCTTGGCTTAAATCTCTCCTACAAATCACTGTATTTATCTATTGAAGTCTTATCATGAACACATCCACACATTGTAACGAGAATTGCCATACCAATTACCAGAAATCAGCGTTTGATCATCTAAAAACACAATTATCTTGAAACCACCTCAGATTGATAACCGACGATTCAGATATGGCTGCATTAAATGCAGAGGAAACAGTAAAATTGTAAATGGCCTAAATGACCAAGAGTTTGATGATAAAGAATAGAGTGTTAGGAACGCTCGATAGAAAATTTGGTACTGAAAAACGGATTGAGCTAACCATGAAGGAGGCCAAGGACAAATACAAGGACCAAACCCTATATTCAAAGAATCCAGGTAATTCTGGATCCGATGAAATCTTTAGAGAATACCTTGCTCCGAAGTCATGTTAGAATCTTGCGGGAAATCTTTCTTCATCAACCTTCGAACTTTAGAATACCAAAATATCATCATAAATATCTTCGATATTTCTGAGGATATTTTCATAAATATTCTCGTCCGAAATTATATACCTCTTCATGCTTTCTGTATTTCATTATGTTAGAAACTTCTGTAAAATTTAAGTATAAATTATGAATGATTTTTGGAGAAGTGTTAGGGATTGAAGCATGAGTTAGTATAATATAATGACACTTGGCCAATGTGATTATATTACAGTAAGTCATGCTGGAAGTTCTATTAGAACATGATGATTCACAGATCATAACGTCATCATGTGCCATGTTACATAACTTTTCCATTCTACTTAACTTCTGAACATATCAAGAAAATGTATTCTTAATGGTTCTATCTTCCGTGATGTTGATAAATTTGAAAATCAAATCGTGCTATCACATTCCTTCCTGCTTAGAACATTATAATCATTCGAAACTCTGTATCTACAAATTCTGGACCATTATTCGCTTGGCTTGAAGTTGGGAAGAGAAAACAAAAGAATAGAGCTTCGAAATATAAGAGAGAATATAAAGCCCGATAACAACACATAAATTACAAACCGTGTATGTCAATGTTTATCGCAACATAAAGACACGGGAGAATTAAAAACACCATAACCCCAAGGGCGAAGTAGAAGAAAGCAGATTCCTCTGGTGGGAGTTAGAAAAGGAGAATGAATGTTGCGATAGTGAGGATAAGAACAAGAATCAGAACTGGATTAAGCATTTTCACAAGCTTTAGAAGTATGGATTAAGGAAGAAAGTAAAGGGATGGTGAGAATAATAAAATGGAAGAAGTAAATTTATAAGGGAAATATCAGACAGAGTAATCAAGATAGATCACTGTATTTAATAATAGAGATCTTAATTTCCTTACTCGCTGAAGAATCGAATAATTTATATATGAGACATATAATTTATAACACTAATAATTATATATAAATTTATTCGATTACAATTATATGAATTAATATATACATAATTGATATAGGTTCGTGAATTCGAGGCCAACCTTGCATTGTTCAGTATCGTCGTATGAATATTTATACTACCAAATATTGTATTGTGAGTTCATTTGATTCCCTTTTACTCTTTACATTTTGGGACTGAGAATACATGCGCTATTTTTATAACTGCTTTATTAAATGCTTTTGAAATATATTTTGAACTGTGAATACATGAAATGCTTTTATAAATGTTTGACGAGATAGACACAAGAAAAACATTCCTCGAATGAATTATTATGCAGACAGAAGTTTTGTGGATTATTATTGAATTATTTGGACGTTATAATTGCCACTAATTGTTGTGAATATTTCCCCTGATTATTATTGCTTGGTAACCTAAGAATTAGAATCGGGTATGGCCCTAATTCACGCGAATCCTAAAGGTAGCTACCGGGTTTAACACCCCTACCCAGAATGTTCACTAGACGGAAGGGCTAGTGGACGTGGTGTTTAGTACTTCGAAGTTTATATGATTATTATACAGACGAGATGTTCTGTTTTGGGGATATTATTATGCGCATTATATGTTAAGGTCGGTTACCAAGCCAAGTTATAAAAGAAATGAAAAGTGAATGTTATGTATCGAGAGAATGATTTTATGCACAGGTTATGTGTATGTTATTTTTGTGCACGAGATACGTGTACGGTTACTAAGATTTATGAAAAATGATTTAGTACACGAGAAATGTGTACTGTATTTAAAAGATATCGCATGTACATTACAGGTGGGTATAGGATTCAGGCCCATTTATACCATGCAGCATTTAAAACTTGTGGTCTATCAAAATGATGAATTTTATTATTTTATGATAAACTTATGAACTCACCAACCTTTTGGTTGACACTTGAAAGCATGTTTATTCTCAAGTATGAGAGAAACCTTCCGCTGTGCATTTGCTCATTTTAAAGACATTATTTAGAGTCGATCATCGCAATGGGACCAGATGTTGGTGACTTCGTCCAGATGGATTAGGACGGGGTATGACATGTTAGCAATAAAAATAATAAAATCGTGAGATAAAACAAAAGAAAAAGAAAAAAGACGATAAAATACCTCATTATACATGTAGACACATTAAAGCAATAGAATATACATGATATTTAAGAAATTTAAAAATATTCCATATACATTGTCGTGTAGATAATCAAAACATGACCAAAGAAAACCATTTTAACCATCTTTTAATAATATGATGTGTTTTAATTGTATGACTGATATGAAAAAATGAAGATGACATTCATATTTATAGGTACAAAAAAAATAACTTACTTCAGTAAGAAGATGAAAGGTTCATACGTTATTGCTCATTAATTAGGTGAAAATTTATTTATGACTTTTTCATTTTATAAAAATACTCATAATCTTGATTAAATATAATATAATATAACTAAAATGTAAAATAATAATAATAATAATAATAATAATAATAATACTTTTTATTTATTTATTTATGATTTAATCAATAACTCATTAGTTATAGTTTTTATTTATGATTTATATAATATGTAATCTATATATTATTTATGATTTAATATATTATTTAATTTAATATATTAAATAATATATATTATTTAATATAGTTCATATATTAAATAATAATATGTAATCTATATATTATTTAATATATTTACGATTTAATATGTGTAATCTATATTAAATAATATATACTATTTATTTATAATAATTTAACTATATTTTTGACACCATTATATATATATATATATATATATATATATATATATATATATATATATATATATATATATATATATATATATATATATATATATATATATATATATATATATATATATATTAATTTTATTAGTTAACCGTTATTTAATACAAATAGTTTTTTAATAGTCATATTTATGACTTTGGGAGGCACTCTTTAAGGTACAAAAAAATAACTTACTTCTATAAGAAGATAAAAGGTTCATATATTTATTTGTTCATTAATTAGGTAAAAATTAATTTATGACATTTTAACTTTATAAAAATACTCATAATCTTGATTATTAATCATATAATATAACTAAAATGTAAAATAATAATAATAATAATAATAATAATAATAATAATAATAATAATAATAATAATAATATATTTTATTTATTTATTTATGATTTAATCAATAACTCATTAGTTATACTTTTTACCTATGATTATTTTAATATATGTAATCTATATATTACCTACGATTTAATATATTATTTAATTTAATATACTAAATGATACATATTATTTAGTATATTTCATATATTAAATAATAATATGTATTCAAAATATTATTTAATATATTTATGATTTAATATATGTAATCTATATTAAATAATATATACGATTTATTTACAATAATTTAACTATATTTATAACACCATTTATATATATATATATATATATATATATATATATATATATATATATATATATATATATATATATATATATATATATATATATATATATATATATATATATTAATTTTATTACTTAACCTTTATTTAGTACAACATATTTATTTAATAGGCATATTTATGACTCTGAGTGTCACTTTTTATAGATATATAGATTTATTATTATTCATTCCATTATTATTAATATTTATTATTAATAATATTAATAGTATTATTATTATTATTATCAATTATTAATATCAATTACAAATAAAAGTAAAATTTATGTACTAACTACTTTTTAATTTTTTTTTTTTAAAAAAACTGAATCTACTTTAAGTATTTTAATTAAATCATATCTGCTTTTTATTTTTTTATTAAATCACGATTAGCTTTTTATTTATTTATGTATTTTCCCAATTAATTTTTAATTCAGCTACTGGTTATGAATTTGTCTGGATCGACCACCTTCACTAAATAATTATCATGATACTGCTTTAATCATTCAATTTCATAATATATAAACTGTCTACTGTAATTGAGAAAAGAAAACAGATATATATATATATATATATATATATATATATATATATATATATATATATATATATATATATATATATATATATATATATATATATATATATATATATATTTAGCTCGTACATCTCTTCTTCACTTTTTTAGCCAAATCTCGAATTCAATTCAATTTTAAAAATCTAAAATTGCAGATATCTTGCAATTCACCTCGTGAATGTGTGTGAAAAACCTCAGGTCTCAATTTGCTAAATCATAAACGAATTTGAGAGTCAAACTTTTAAATTAAAAAGTCAAACAGAGTGTTCATCATTAAATTCGAAAGCGTTTTGATGTTTCAGATTCAATTGATGTTTGAGATAGTTTCTATGAGTGAATTACAAAGTATTTCGTGTTATGATCTTAGTCTACAATGGTCTAGATTTCAAAATCATTTTTTTTCCTCCTTCTCCTACGCGGCAGCAGCAACAGCAAGTTTTTTTATTGTCTGATATAATAATTCAATCACTCACAATAGGTCGTTTCTGTTTCCATTAAAGAACCTAAATTAGTTTATTTAATTAATTATGGTGGATTTCACCTCTGGTCGATCAACTTATATGCAAAGAACAAGAAGGGAAACATTACAAAATGGGTTAAGTTAAGTTTGGTTGTGTTTTTAATCAGAAAAACAAGAATAGACGGATGGTAAGGGTGTTTGTGTGTGAGCGGGAGGTCTCGGGTTCGAGTCCCGTCTTGGGCATTTTTTTTTAGAAAAGCTTCCTAAGGTAGTTTTCATCTCTTTTATTATTATTATTATTATTATTATTATTATTATTATTATTATTATTATTATTATTATTATTATTATTATTATTATTATTATTATTATTATTATTATTATTAAGAATTAGTAATATTATTGTTACTATCATTATTATTACAAGTATTATCATTTAAAGCTTATTAGTATTATCATTACTAATATTATTATTATTAATATTATTAATTATTGATATTATTATTATTATTATTACTAATATTAAAGTTATTATTAAACATTAATATTAAAAACATGGTTATAATTAAAAGTACCATTTTATCTTATCATTATTATCAAAATTATCATCTTTATTGAAATTATTATTATTACTATCATTATTACCATTAAAGGTAATAAAATTATCATTGTAATAAATTGTCACTTTAATAAGATTGGCATTACTATTAAAACTATCATTTTAACTATCAACAATAGAACCATTAATATTATTATCATTATTATTGATATTTATATTATCATTATTATTATTATTACTAATATTATTTTAGTATTATTATAATTACTATTTTAACAAACAAATGATATATACATATATAAATATATTTACACATAACATAATAAAATATATATTTTTATCTATTTAGAATATATAAAATAAATATAAGAAACTTACATGTTATTAATATAAAAATAACATAACTAATAAATTTATATAAATAAACTTATTCGATTACGAGTATATATGTTAATATATATACTTGATATATGTTCGTGAATCCGAGGACAACTCTGCACTTGTTCAGTGCCATCATACTCATAAAA
The DNA here is from genome assembly GCF_046630445.1 of Rutidosis leptorrhynchoides. Lineage (NCBI taxonomy): Eukaryota > Viridiplantae > Streptophyta > Magnoliopsida > Asterales > Asteraceae > Rutidosis > Rutidosis leptorrhynchoides. The sequence continues at coordinate 28,600,375 of NC_092333.1, forward strand.
TATGAAATACAGTATCGTGAGTTTTCATAGCTCCCTTTTTATCTATATTTTTGGGCTGAGAATACATGCGCAACTTTTATAACTGTTTTACGTTTAGACACAAGTACTCAAACTTTTATGCTATATACATGCTTTGTCATGCTAAATCCCTGCCGTAATATCGTTAATTGCTGAGGTATAAGATGCAAGCTTAGTTATTGTGAGTAGCGCTACTGAGAGTGACGTCTCTAGTCAGTTGACCGTTGGTCTTGATTACATAATAATGATTCAACGACACGAATAACAAGTGTCACGGGGTACCTTTTGTTTGGTCGCGATATTACAAACTCAGCGTTACTTTTAGATTGGTATTTCTATATCAATCAACACTTTATATTGATATTTCTATATCAATTCTTATTAAATCTTGTGGTCTAACACTATTATTGAAATCATTATTTATGATAAACCTATGAACTCACCAACCTTTTGGTTGAAACTATTTAGCATGTTTATTCTCAGGTCCTACATAATGCTTCCGCTGTGTATTTGCTAATTGAAAGCAACATTTCAACGAGTCATTCATGGATAATTTGAAGGACTTGCATTTGCTAATTTGATGATGATTGCTTGCTATGCTTGGAGTCTTCATTACATATCATATCAATTAAAGATATTTAATGCGTTATTTATTAAATACAATGTAATCTATTTATCTTCCGCTGCAAAACTCAATAAAACGTCTCGTATAGAGTCGTTCTCGTTTATACAACTGTGATTTGATATAATTAGTCACAAATACCCCATGCCCTATTTGGGGGTGTGACAGATTGGTATCAGAGCAGTACTGTTGTAGAGAACCAGGATTGCATTTTAGGTGTGCCTTATACAATTAGGTACCTTAGCAATGTAGGACTACAACTTTCCTTGAATATAGTGCCTTTAATTGTTGTCTTTAATTATTAAATGCTACACTATACTTTAGGAACTTTACTTATCTTAGAATGTCGAGCCAATCTAAGAACTCTGCTAATTCCCCTCAGTATTATCCAATTACGCCACCGCATCTAAATGCAACACTATGATTTCTGAAATTCTTGACATTCCTAAGTCATCTATCATGGTTTGTGTATTACATATGTATTACATGAAATATTATTCATGAATTTTGAAACTCCTATATTTGTTACTATTCATACTCAAACGTATATAACTCCTTGTTATATCACGTACCTATGTGCCTTATGACTTTATGCATCAGTTTGCGAACCGGAAAATGTCATTGAGTTATTGAGAATCTCAAGGACATTATAATCACTACTCATATTCGTTACTTTTAAATCTTTGATTTCTCGTTATTTTTGATCATTGAATTTTTTTTTATTTTTTTTTTACGGATAGCGTCTATGAAACTCTAGAATGAAAGGTTTTGGATTACCGATTTAAAGGATCCTATAGCTCAAGCCCCTAGACCTGAATAGGCCATTGCGAATTGAAAATATTTAATCAAAAGATTATCCAATTACATACTTATCATCTAGACACGTCATACTGCCATTATTGGAGTATAGACACATCATATCTTATTATATCTTATCATATCTATCTCAGTAGACTTTGTCTAACACTTTTCCTAAATTTCCTCCGTAAATTACGGAAATCCTTTTGCTATATATACATATTCAAGGAGACAAATATATCATTCAGTATTCAACAACTCATCTCATATCAAAACCCTTATCCGATCACATAATATGGACTTCTCAACTGATTCCTCGAGCTCCAATGGCAGCGTAACCGAAACAAACGAACCAATCAGCCATCATCTATTTTGGATGAATTAGGGATGGGTTCGTAGTAAACTTAATCAATGGAGACAAGAAGAAGGTAATCCCTTCCACCAACCGAAATCATCTCTTGGTGAAGAACCTGAAGCACTTACCGTCGAACCAGTTTGGAACACTATTTTCACCCTCATTTCCAGGATATCCAGTCACGAATATATAATATCTAAAATTCTATTCATCCACTTGTCCAAACCTCCAATCATCCCGAAATAATAGAAGAAGTCAACGAGCTTCGCGCTCGAGTGGTGGCTCTGGAGAATATGGTGCGAATTCTACAAGCATCAACAGCACCAACAGCATAACCAGCACCACCAGTACCATCAGCATCACCACCAATAGCATCAGCTTCATCAATAACAACATCTACATTCCACGCCTCAACATCACACACAGTACCTCAAACATCAACATCATACGCCCCATAGATGCCAAGGAATATTAGTAATAATGAGTTAAGATGTATTGACTCATTCTTCCTGAAGAATTACATATGTATACTTTATATATATGGATTGGAACAATAATAAATCTTTTCGTACTAAGCTATTACGTGTGAATCTTAACTAGTATGTACTACTTGGTTAATTCATATCACTAATATGCTATGATGTACATCCTTCATTATTGACTTAACAGTCGTTAATTACTGCTTCAACACAATAAACTCCATTTCATAATAAACTAAGTGTATTATTCAAATACGTGTTTGATTTTACACTTCTATTTTCGATGTACTTGAAAATTTCTAGAAAACATTATTCGTGTCTTGTGAATTTCAAAAGGATTTCACGAGCACCAACATCATATACCAAGATATATCAATAATAATGAACAATGAAGCATTGATTCATAACTTCATTAGCGAAATATTTCGCAACAATTATGAAATCTCTAAGGTTTTGGAGATTATTTATTCTCGTTTCACCGCGAATCAAATTAGTTTAATATTATATTAACTCATTAAAATCTATATTATATCTGAAGAATACATATATGAACGTATATCTTCATAAAGATGGTAATTCTTTTGTACAAACTGTTAATTGTGAAAATATTTTAACGAGTAGGTAATACCCGAGAAATATTTAGATTTCACATTAATATGTTACACCGTACATTCTACAAATTCTGATTCAATAATCAGTAACTATACATCCACAAGATATATGTATCCGTTCACTAAAAAGAACAACTAATAATGCTAAAAATGAACATATATTTCATAGCATTATTCCTCAAGAAAGACAAGCTTTTAGTTGCAATTGTTCTATTTACAAGTGATATTCGTTTAAATAATAAAAGGTGAAGACAAAAGACAGATTCGACGAATTGAAGACGCAAACGACCAAAAAACTCAAAAGTACAAAAGACAATCAAAGAGGTTCCAATTATTGATAAGAAACGTCTCGAAATTACAAGAGTACAAGATTCAAAGCGCAAAGTACAAGATATTAAATTGTACGCAAGGACGTTCGAAAATCCGGAATCGGGACCAGAGTCAACTCTCAACGCTCGACGCAACAGACTAAAAATTACAAGTTAACTATGTATATAAATATAATATAATATATAATTAATTATATAAATTATATATATATATTATATTTATATAATAAACCGTCGGTAAACAAAGAGCCAAAATGGAGTGAGCTGTATTTACAAACTCCGCAACTCATGGAGTTTGAAGAAGGAATGGGCCGCGAGTCGCGGAGCCCCAAAAACTGAAACTCCCTATAAAGCCCAACGAATTCTGATCAATTTTTAATCCAATATCCATCAATCTCTCTATCTATATACGTAATATTTATATTTATAATTTATATTTTAATTTTAATTTTAATTTTAATCCTAATAATAAGGGTATGTTAGCAAATGTTGTAAGGGTGTAAGTCGAAATTCTGTCCGTGTAACGCTACGCTATTTTTAATCATTGTAAGTTATGTTCAACCTTTTTAATTTAATGTCTCGTAGCTAAGTTATTATTATGCTTATTTAATCCGAAGTAATCATGATGTTGGGCTAATTACTAAAATTGGGTAATTGGGCTTTGTACCATAATTGGGGTTTGGACAAAAGAACGACACTTGTGGAAATTAGACTATGGGCTATTAATGGGCTTTATATTTGTTTAACTAAATGATAGTTTGTTAATGTTAATATAAAGATTTACAATTGGGCGTCCCTATAAATTACCATATACACACTATCGGACACGATGGGCGGGGTATTTATATGTACAAATAATCGTTCATTTAACCGGACACGGGAATGGATTAATAGCCACTAGAATTATTAAAACAGGGGTGAAATTATGTACAAGGACACTTGGCATAATTGATAACAAAGTATTAAAACCTTGGGTTACACTCAGTCGACATTCTGGTGTAATTATTAAACAAAGTAATAAAACCTTGTTACAGTTTAAGTCCCCAATTAGTTGGAATATTTAACTTCGGGTATAAGGATAATTTGACGAGGACACTCGCACTTTATATTTATGACTGATGGACTGTTATGAACAAAAACCAGACAGACATATTAAATAATCCAGGACAAAGGACAATTAACCCATGGGCATAAAACTAAAATCAACACGTCAAACATCATGGTTACGGAAGTTTAAATAAGCATAATTCTTTTATTTCATATTTAATTTCCTTTATTTTATATTTAATTGCACTTCTAATTATCGCATTTTTATTGTTCGCAACATTATCGTTATTTACTTTACGCTTTAAATTAAGTCTTGTATTTATTTATTATTTTACATTTGGTTTTAACTGCGACTAAAGCTTTAAAATCGACAAACCGGTCATTAAACGGTAAAAACCCTCTTTATAATAATAATATTACTTATATATATATTTATATGTTTATAAAAGTAAACTAATATAGCGTTAAGCTTTGTTTAAAGATTTTCACTGTGGAACGAACCGGACTTACTAAAAACTACACTACTGTACGATTAGGTACACTGCCTATAAGTGTTGTAGCAAGGTTTAAGTATATCCATTCTCTAAATAAATAAATATCTTGTGTAAAATTGTATCGTATTTAAAAGTATTTCCTGCTAAAATATAAAGCTATTTTATATACACCTCGCATAACATCAAGTTATTTTTGGCGCCGCTGCCGGGGATTGTCTTAAACGCCGAAATCGCAACGCTACATAAAAAAAAGATTTTTATTTTTAGTTTACTTTTATTAAAATTCACTTTTGTAAAAATACGTTTTTTATTATTCAAAAATATAAAAAGAAAACAAAAATTTGTATATTTTTTTTAAGATTTTATCAAATATTTAAGTTTTATAAAGTTTCTTTATTTTTATTTTATAAAAATATAAGTTTTATTTAAATATTTTTATTTAAAAAAATTAATATATATATAAATCTATTTTTAAGATATTTTTAAAATTATAAAGTAGTTCTATTTTTATTTTAGTTTTTAAATATAAGTTTTTATTATATAAATATTTTTTATTTTAGTTTTTAAATATAAGTTTTTATTATATAAATATTTTGATTTAAACAGAAAATATAAAACAGAATATAAAAAAAAAATACGTCGAATTTTAAACTGTACCTGAGTTGAAATTTGGAACCCCGCGACTTGCGGAGTTTGCTGCTTGGAATACCGCAACTCACGGAGTTCTCTCTGACGCGCCTGACAGAACCCTAATCAGCATTTATTACGGAGTAATTATTATTATTAATTTTTAATTAAAACCCTAATTAGGTTTATAGTTTTTAATTAGTTTTTAGTTTTTATTATTATTTTGTATATTTAGTTTATTTAGTTAATTAAATTGTAAAATTAATAGTTTTATAAAATAAATAATATAAAAATAATATTTTTATAAAAATTGTACTTTTTACAACTTTTAGTTTATTTTTATATTTTGTCCCTTTTTAATCGTTTTAGCGTAATATTTGTATTTTTAGCTCATATTTAGTTTTAAACTTAGTTTTTGCCATAGTTATTTTTACTTCTAGATTTTTAGGCTTTGCCGTAGAATTCCTTAAGTGCTTTTTCTTTGGACTAAGATTTAGGTACTTTAGAATTTTGCGACGCCTTTTTAAGTTTTAGTTTCTTTTTAAGTTATTACCATTTGGGATATAGTTTTTCTTGTAAGCTTTAATATTCTTAGACACCTTTTACCTATGTATCAATTATCATTCCAATTAGTAATCTCAATTTGTGATTATAATTTTAAGTTAGTTGTAGTAATAAGGTTAGGTTAGTCAAGTGTTTTTAAGTGTTATAAGTTTCTTTTATTTTTCCGTCACCTTTTATTTTTCAACCATTTTTCTTTTTCGACGAATTTTTTTTCTTTCTTATTTCTCGCTATTCTAGTTTTAGGACATAGATTTTTATTCTACTTCTTATCTAAATTTCTTAAAATTACGAAAATTTATTTTAAGTGGTTAAATTGATAGACATCAAAATTTTCTGGTTCGTAGTAATAGTTGGATTTGTACGTGGACCGGGTTATTGGAGCCAAACAGTCCTCAATTATATTGAGACCAAACGAATCCTGCCCCTCTGCTGCATCTTTTGGCTATTCGAAACGTGGGCAAAATCAGAAAAGTCTATTGATTAGATAACTTATTATAATTTTTATTTCCTTTTAAAAACTAATAGGATATTCAGTGAATGCACCGAGCAAGACGTTCATCACCTTTTGTACGTTCACCACCTGTAACTAGATCAAGACATCTAACTAATATTGTCGCCGTTGATAATCCATTTTTTGAACCCGACCTCACAATTGAGAATCCGGAGAATATTCAGGGACGATTCATAGATCCTGAACCATTAAACTTTCCTCCGGAACCACCAATCATTCAAACAGAGATTGTTGAGGAACGAACCATTAAATCAGAATCCTCTAGTGATTCCGATTCAACAAATTCAATTATGGAAGTAACAGAACCATTAAGTATGGAAGACCGAATGAGAGCTAAACGCACTGGCCAAGGTCACGCAATTACTCATCCAGACATTAATGCGCCAGATTATGAAATCAAAGGACAAATTCTACACATGGTGACTAATCAACGCCAATTTAGTGGTGCGCCGAAGGAAGATCCAAATGAACATCTACGTACCTTTAATAGGATCTGCACACTATTTAAAATCCGAGAAGTGGAGGATGAACAGATATATCTCATGTTATTTCCCTGGACTTTAAAGGGAGAAGCCAAAGATTGGTTGGAATCGTTACCTGAAGGGGCGATTGATACATGAGACGTTTTAGTTGAAAAATTTCTTAAACAATTCTTTCCTGCATCTAAAGCCGTAAGACTTCAAGGAGAAATTGTTACATTCACACAGAAGCCGAATGAAACTCTATATGAGGTGTGGACTAGATTTGGAAAGTTGTTAAGAGGATGTCCGCAACATGGTTTAGACACCTGTCAAATAGTACAAATATTCTACCAAGGATGCGACATCACTACAAGGAAAGACATAGATATAGCAGCTGGTGGTTCTATTATGAAGAAAACCGAAACTGATGCTTACAAAATTATTGATAACACTGCTTCCCACTCACATGAGTGGCACCAAGAAAAAGATATCGTTAGATCATCTAAAACAGGTAGAGCCGATTCTAGCCATGACTTAGATTCCATTTTCGCAAAGATAGATGCTGTGGAGAGACGAATGGAAAAGATGACTAAAGATATTCAGTCAATACGAATTAGTTGTGAGCAGTGTGGAGGACCACATTTGACAAAAGATTGTCTCAGTATTGAATTAACAATGGAACAAAGAGAGAATATTTCATACATAAACCAAAGGCCTGGAAATAATTACCAGAATAATTATCAACCGTCAAGACCGATTTACAATCAAAACCAGAATTATAACCGAAATATTCCATACAACAACCAACAAGGTCCTAGCAATCAACAAGTATCCAATAATAATTACAATCAGCAAAGACCTAATTTTCAAAACAAACCACCACAACAAACCGATGATAAAAAGCCGAATTTAGAAGATATGATGACGAAGCTAGTTGAAACTCAAACGCAGTTTTTCACATCTCAGAAACAAACTAATGAACAAAATGCTCAAGCATTTAGAAATCAACAAGCTTCTATTCAAAATCTGGAACAAGAAGTAAGTAACCTAGCAAGGTTAATAGGTGAAAGAAAACCGGAAAGTCTACCTAGTGATACAAATACTAACCCCCGGAATGAAACAGCTAAAGCCATTACCACAAGAAGTGGTACAACACTTAAACCACCTGAAATACCTGTAACTTCTGATGAAGCTATTCCTACTCCACAAGAACCACAACCTGAACAAGATAAGGAAACAGAACCGGTAGTTGAGAAGGTTAATGAAGATAACACAATTAAGGATAAACCTTATGTTAAACCATACCAACCACCACTTCCTTACCCGAGTAAAATGAAGAAAGAGAAACTTGAAGCCGAGCAATCCAAATTCTTGGATATGTTTAAACAGATAAATGTAAATCTTCCTTTCATTGATGTGATTTCAGGAATACCTAGATATGCTAAATTCTTGAAAGATCTAATCTCAAATAGAAAGAAAATGGAAGAACTCTCGACTGTTACTATGAACGCTAATTGTTCAGCAGTGCTATTGAATAAGATACCAGAAAAATTATCTGATCCAGGAAGTTTCACAATTCCATGTTTTCTGGGTAGTCTTAGTTCAATAGAAGCATTGGCAGACTTAGGTGCTAGTATAAATTTAATGCCGTATTCACTATACACTAAACTAGACCTTGGAGAATTGAAACCAACTAGAATAAGTATACAACTAGCCAATCGATTAATAAAATATCCTAGAGGGATAATGGAGAACATGCTAGTAAAGTTGGTACTTTAGTATTTCCAGTAGATTTTGTTGTTCTAGACATGGAAGAAGATTCTCAAGTTCCTCTCATATTAGGAAGACCATTCTTAAACACGGCTAAAGCAATGATAGACGTGTTCGGTAAGAAATTGACCCTAAGTATAGAGGATGAGAGTGTTACCTTTTCAGTTGATAGAGCAATGCAACAACCGCAATCTACAGATGATACATGTTATTATATTCAAACTATAGATGCACATGCAGAATTATTAGAAGAATTTCTAGAATTACAAGGAACAGGAGAATGTTCTTTAGGAGAAGGTAATGAACCAATTGATGAAGTTGAAATGTTAGCTACACTTATAGCTAATGGATATGAACCAACAACAGAAGAAATTCAAATGCTAAAAGAAGAAGACAGATATCGATATAAATCATCGATAGAAGAACCACCGAAATTAGAGTTAAAGCCACTTCCAAACCATTTGGAATACGCTTATTTATATGGTGAATCTGAATTACCTGTAATAATATCATCTTCTCTTACTGAAAATGAGAAATCACAACTCATTTCTGTGTTGAAAGCTCATAAACCAGCCATTGCATGGAAGATTCATGATATTAAAGGAATAAGTCCTTCGTATTGCACACATAAAATCCTTATGGAAGAAGGTCATAAAACGTATGTGCAACGCGAACGAAGACTAAATCCTAATATGCAAGATGTAGTTAAAAAAGAAATTATTAAACTGCTAGACGCAGGTCTAATTTATCCAATTTCTGATAGTCCATGGGTAAGCCCAGTTCAATGCGTGCCTAAGAAGGGTGGCATGACTGTCATTACAAATGAAAAAAATGAGCTTATTCCTACTAGGACTGTAACAGGATGGCGTGTATGTATTGATTATAGAAAATTAAATGACGTCACCAGAAAAGATCACTTTCCCTTACCTTTCATTGATCAAATGTTGGAAAGATTAGCCGGAAATAGTTACTATTGTTTTCTAGATGGATTTTCAGGATATTTTCAAATTCCAATAGCACCCGAAGATCAAGAGAAAACCACATTCACGTGCCCTTATGGTACTTTTGCTTACAAACGCATGCCATTTGGACTTTGCAACGCCCCTGCAACCTTTCAAAGGTGTATGATGGCGATTTTTCATGACATGATAGAAGAATGCATGGAAGTTTTCATGGATGACTTTTCAGTCTTCAGTGATACATTTGAAACATGTCTAGCTAATCTTGAACGAATGCTTATTAGATGCGAACAATCAAATCTAGTACTTAATTGGGAGAAATGCCATTTCATGGTTAAAGAGGGCATCGTTCTTGGACATAAAATTTCAAAAGAAGGAATTGAAGTGGATAGAGCTAAAGTAGATGTAATTGCTAAACTTCCACATCCCACCAATGTTAGAGGAGTTAGGAGTTTTCTAGGGCATGCCGGTTTTTACCGACGTTTCATAAAAGATTTTTCTAAAATTGCCACTCCTATGAATAAACTCCTAGAAAAGGATGCTCCATTCATCTTTTCAGATGAGTGTATCAAATCTTTTAATATTCTTAAAGAGAAACTCACTAATGCGCCGATCATGATAACACCAAATTGGAATCTACCATTTAAACTAATGTGCGATGCAAGTGATTTTGCAATGGGAGCCGTTTTAGGACAAAGGATTGAAAAACGATGTCAACCTATATATTATGCTAGTAAGACGTTACAAGGAGAACAAATGAACTATATAACTACTGAAAAAGAACTCCTTGCTATTGTCTTTGCTTTTGACAAATTTCGATCATATCTCGTTCTAGCAAAAACGGTGGTCTATACCGACCATTCTGCTCTTAGATACCTATTTTCAAAACAAGATGCTAAACCAAGATTAATCCGTTGGATCTTACTCTTACAAGAGTTTGATATTGAAATCCGAGATAAAAGAGGAGCAGAAAATCTCGCCGCTGATCATCTTTCTCATCTTGAAAATCCCGAATTAGAAGTTCTAAATGAATCGGCCATACAAGACAACTTTCCTAATGAATATCTATTGAAGATAGATTATAATGAAATTCCATGGTTTGCAGACTATGCAAACTACTTAGTTTGTGGATTCCTTGAAAAAGGATTATCGTACCAAAGACGAAAGAAATTCTTCAGTGATATAAAACACTATTTTTGGGAAGATCCACATTTGTTTAAAAGTTGTCCAGATGGAATAATACGCCGATGTGTATTCGGAGATGAAGCCAGTAAAATATTAAACCATTGTCACACAGGACCAACAGGAGGGCATTATGGGCCTCAACTAACAGCAAGAAAAGTTTATGATGCTGGATTCTATTGGCCTACAATTTACAAAGACTCACACCTTCTTTGCAAATCCTGTGATGCTTGTCAAAGGGTCGGAAAAAATAAGTCAACGTGATGAAATGCCACAAAATGTCATACAAGTATGTGAAGTATTTGACATTTGGGGTATTGACTTTATGGGTCCATTTCCAAAATCTCATAATAATCTCTATATTCTCGTAGCCATTGATTATGTATCTAAATGGGCGGAAGCACAAGCTCTCCCAACTAACGATGCACGAGTTGTAGTCAACTTTTTAAAACGTCTTTTTGCAAGGTTTGGAACACCGAAAGCTTTAATAAGTGATCGGGGTACTCATTTCTGTAATAATCAACTTGAGAAAGTTCTTAAAAGATATAGAGTAACTCATAAAATCTCCACCGCATATCATCCACAAACAAGTGGACAAGTTGAAAATACCAACCGAGCTTTAAAACGTATTCTAGAGAAAACCGTAGGATCAAATCCGAAGGAATGGTCCATTAAATTGGAGGATGCACTCTGGGCTTTTAGAACAGCCTACAAAACTCCAATTGGAACTACACCTTTTAGACTTGTTTATGGAAAAGCATGTCATCTTCCAGTAGAAATTGAACACAAAGCATTTTGGGCTTTGAAGACATGTAATCTTGATTTACATGAAGCCGGACGTCTACGATTAAGTCAACTAAACGAATTAGAAGAATTAAGACATGAAGCATACGAAAATTCGTTAATCTATAAAGAAAGAACGAAGAAATGGCATGATAAAAGAATCAGAAGTTCAAAAGAATTTAAAGAAGGAGACAGAGTTCTTCTTTTCAATTCACGATTCAAGCTATTTCCTGGAAAATTGAAATCAAGATGGTCTGGACCATTCATAGTCAAAAGAGTTTTCCCATACGGAACGATAGAATTAATAAATTCAAATGGGATTGAATTTAAAGTTAATGGTCACAGAGTTAAACATTACATACATGGTTCGATGGAAGAAGACAATGAAGTTAATCACAATTTCGATACCACAACTAACTAAGTATAGGGGGTTTATGTATTTCTGTTAGATTTAGATTGTCTGTTTTCGTGTAGTTCTCGAAAATGGAACCCAAACGGTCTTTCCCTAGCAGACCCTAAAGAACTAGTCTTCTCCCCCCATTCTGAATTTTTATTTTTTTTAGATTTTTATGATATGAAGACTGCCTGTGAACTAAACTATGGTCTAATGCTACACGCTTTGATCACTAAACGTAATAATGACACACTTCCGAGTGAAATAGTATCAGTAATCAGAGAAAGATTGGACGGAGTAAGAAAAGAATCCAGATGCGAAGATAATAAGTTACAATTTGGTAAAGGAAAATCAAAATCCGCAGCGAAAAGAAGAGCACGACACCTAGAAAGATGTGACAAAAGCGGAAAATGGTCACATGGAGGTAAATGTTCAAATAATCAAACCTATTTAAACACCGAATTTGTTACTTTATGTAGAGACGGACCGTTCATATGTTTAGAAGAAAAGACACTGAATGCTCGAGGTTACGCCTATGTAGCCATGGAAAACCAATTAAACCGACTATCTTATGAATGGGATAGATCATATAACTAAGAATACTATCTCACAGGTAAGTCTATACAGTTTTTTTTTTAACCTTTTGATAATAAACGCTAATTTGTTCGCTATAAAGTATTAAATTGGTATTGAATAAAATTAGGTTTGGCGACCGAAATTATTGATATCATTCAAAAATTTATTACATCACTGCGAAATTTAACGTTTATTCTTAAGGTATAAATATCTTTAATCAATCAACCCAAAATATTTCAAAAATTCATCATGAGTTAAATTAGGTCTTGGAACCGAAATTACTTTACCGAAAAGAGGGGCGCATATTTTTGATAATATTTGATTGATTAAAGTGGGATAAAAAGCCAAAAAGATTTTTAATTTTATTTTTACCATGTTTTTAAAATTAATATATAAATCTTAAATTAATATTGTAAACTTTGTAAAATCAATATATTTAAAATTGTAAATATTTGAAAAATTAATATAAGTTTGGTGTGAATTTATAATATGAATTTTTAAATTAAGTTTGGTGTGAATTTTTAATTTTTAAAATATGAATTTTATTTTTATGCATTTTAAATTGTAAGTTTGGTGTGAATTTTTAATATTAATTTTGAATTTTATATTTAAATTGTGTGAATTTAAAAACAAAAATTTACTTTATCTCATTAAGTTAAAAATATGATTTTTAAAATTCATCGTAAGTTGAAGACTGGGTCTTTGAACCGAAATTGCTTTACCCAAGGGAGGGACGGGAACTTTTATTATCATTATTTTTAATCTTATTGAATTAAAGTATGCCAAAAACATTAAAAAAACCCCAAAAAAATCTTAGCTTTTAAAACAATCGCTACAAAAAGACAAATTTTAAAATTTTGTCGAAGGACGGACTAGGACATCGATCCGAAACGACCTCGTCCTAAATAACAAGGGAAACAAAATTTTAAAATTAATTACTTAATTGTTTTAATTAGTATAAGATGTTAAAAAAAAAAACAAACAAACTCCACGACTCGCGGAGTTTGAAGGTTCAAACACCGCGACTCACGGAGGGACCAAAACCCAGAAAAAAATAAAACGTAAAGAGCAGTTCATTTGCACACCACAACACAAATAAAACCCGAAAATACTGCGCAAAAACCCGAGAAAACACCCCCAAAATCACAATTTTTAACCGTTAATCATCAAATCTTTTACTAAAATCATATTGAGAAGGATGCTATCAAGGAATTACTCAAGAAAAATGGTAAATTTCTACACCTAAACATCATTTAATCCGAAAATTAGTGTTCTTGAGCAATTTTATACCCAATTCGATTTTGATGCTTTTTAGTGTAATTATTCTTAAATTGCTTATGTATTATGCTTGTATAACCTAGATTGATGCTATTTAACATGATTAGAAGCTTTAAACTTCAAATTTTGAGTAATCTAGGGTTTGTGTTCTTGAGCAATTTGAGGCTTTTTGATATAAACAGGTTATGGCCGATTTTTGTCATGAATTGTTGCTAAATTAAGTAGTGTAACATGTTTAGGTAGTTAAATGATCCAAACTTTGAGCCTAAACATGATTTTGAGAATTAAAGTGGACTTTTTCAAGTCTAAAATTCATGAACTTGATTTTTGAGAGATAATGCCATTTGAAACTTGTTTAATTGCTAGTAATGATTATTTTGACATGTTATTTGAGTTGAATGCTTATGAACTTGGCGAACATTTTCGTATATGCTTATTTGAAAAAGTGTAGATTTGATAAAAATATGAAAATGAGCTTAAGTTTGATATAAATTGATCATGTCATTGTAATTATTTTGATTGATGATTTTGCTAACACTAATGCATATTTGGATGCACAAAAATTGTGTTTGATGTGTTTTGCAGACTGAAAGGGGTGAATCTTCATCCCAAGCTCGCAATGCTGCTGCTGAGAATGCGGAACAACAGGAGGTGGATAACTACTACAAACAAGATATACCTCATCCAGTCATGACATTTTCTGATATGCACTTGGAAGATTTGCACCCGAACCTAAGATTTGACAGACTTTGGATAGATTATCCAAAATACCAAAGGGGTTTGCATACTCTTCATTCTAAAGTTGTTGAGGTACCTAGGGTCATAGAATGGGGACCATTAGAAGCTGTAGAATTGACCGGGCCAATTAGGGAATTACTTGCACAGAGGTATGGTAATTCTACTTTTAACGACTGGGTACGTTTATTCACCATGCGTAGACCTGTATATAAAGTATGGTGTGAAGAATTGTTGTGTAGTATAGAATTAAATGATCGGGTAGCTAGTTTAACCGATCGATCTTTTATTAGATTTTTGTTAGGAGGTTCGATGCGCCACATGTCTTTACTACACATGGCTCAGGCTTTACGTATAAATACGCCTGAGGAGTTAGCATCTGCCGATTGTAGAGGGTTGATACTAAATGGTAGAAAGATAGATGAAAATTTTGATACACATGGTGTATGGAGTCAAATGACAAGCCATCACCGATTCAAAGGGGGAAATTACTCTTATTTGGATATAGATAGAGCTGAATTAAGAGTAATTCATAGGTTTTTAGCTAATTCGATTACACAAAGAGGTAAGAACAAGGAAAAGGTAAATGAACAGGATTTGTTTTACCATATGTGTATTCGAGACCCACAAAGCGCTGTAAGTATACCTTATTGTGTGGGTTATTATTTATCAGCTATGGTTAGGGGGATGAGACCGCATAGCATAATAGGAGGTGGTATATTTATTACTTTGATTGCTGAATATCTCGGTGTGGATATAAGTCGGGGGGGATTATTAGTCGAAGAACCAGAACCCCGCGATACAATAGGTTTAAATGTATACCATGGTGCGAAAGTTTTGAAGAGGCGAAATAACGCCGCAGTACAATACCATGGTAGACATCCACAGGTTGAGAGAAACCAACAGTAAGGTAATGTAGGAGGGGGGAAATGAAATGCAAGAAATGCAAAGGTTTATAGCTTCACAGGAGTACGAAAATGCTAGACATAGAGCATTTGAAGATTGGCAAGTTCATCAAAACCAAATCATAGCTTATTGCCAACATATAGGTAGAAACTATATTCCTACTCCAAAGCCCATATTCCCTCCCTGGTCTATAGAGATTCAACCACCGTATCCTACGTATAACCCAGCCGAAGCATTTTATAGCACCTATGGTTATGCATGGAACCCCTACTGGTATCAGTATCATCCCTAGTCTACTTAGTTTTATTTATTTTGTAATTTGTAATGTTGATACGTTTAATACCTATTTAATATTGTAATAGTTTTTATAATTTTCTAACTTTTATTCTTAGATTTTAATAATTTTTGAATGTGGGGTAATATACCAAACTTCAAAAATATGTATATATGTTTGCAGTTTATCTTATGTACACAACAGGGTAAAACAACGCATTTTCAAAGACTGGTATTAAGTTCAGCAAAAGCAACTAATTTTGACGACAAGATGCAAAATATATGTGAAATAACAACAAGACGGAATGAACAAATGATATGCACCATTTATCATTCAGCAAGCAAACATAAATATGTTTGGAAACTTTGGTAAAATTTAATCATTTTCACACAAATCACCCTCAATAATTTAAATTGTTACTGATTTCTTGCAAATGAGGGCATTGCAAGATCTTAAGTGTGGGAAGGGGTTAAATTCTTTCGGATTTTTAAAATTTTTATCTTAAACACTTGGTTACCATTAGAAATACTAGTAACGTAGTAGTTGTATTAGAATCTAGTGCTCTCTGATGATAAAGAACAGCCCTAGTCTTATATACTGACTACCCAATTCTAGTAAAATTTTTCAAAATTTTCAATTAAATGAACTCAAAATCATGTTTATACATATTTATGAACGATAAAACTAGGTGTTAACACCGAAATTATTGTTACCTCAGAAAGGACATAAATTGAGAAACAAACCAAAATGTTAAAATTCATTTAAAATGGAATAGAGGACAATAAAAAGGAAAATAAAAGCCAAGTGTGGGAAAAATTACCAAGTTATCTTAAACATATGTCACATATTTCTGTAACAAATAACTGAAAATACTTTTGCTTTGGACTAAACTAAACTATTTTACCCGATGAAAGAAAAGAAGAGATGGATCTACACGATGAATCAATTCCATCATTAAAAGGAAGTAAAGTCTTCCGAAAAAGAAACGCGCTTCTTGATTTAGGTCATGAAGTTGTCGTCCAGACCAGCTGTAGGTTGACGAAAAACCTAGAAAAGTCATCACTAAAATCAGCAGGAAATCCACGGACCTCAGCATCAAACAGGGTCGCCAAGTGGTCAGACTTATCCTAAACATGAGAGGATCTGTGTTGTAAAATGGGGAGGGCACCGTGCAAATTAGCTGGATAAGACTAATGAATCAGATCCCCAGAAAGGATAATCTCCTTAAAGATTAAAAATCAGCTTTTAAGCCTGATATTACTCAATCCTAGAGATTGACCTTAAAGATTGAGAATTCAAACTCATGGAATTCAATGATATCTAAACTCGAGCTTGAACGAGAAAATATTTTGATCAAATTATAAACCGATTTGTTTTCTGAAAACCCATTTTCAATGCGTTCATTACCATTGAACGTAAAATCCTAGGAATTCACCGGGAATTCATTAGGTCATCTGAACCAAATCGGGTGTCAACCGTAAGAACGGTGGTTGTATAGCATGGTCAAAGACAGGACCTTGTGCCAGACCGACAAATTATAAGGGTGAGCTTTACTATTGCTCCTACAAAGGATAGTAATTGCGTCCGACACGTTATAGACCATAATTAAAAGCATGTCAGGGGACATTGCCTTAACAGTTGCTTGTTCAACGCTTTCCTTTACAACTGGACGGTAGTTTACCGAAAGGTAATATACGGGACAAGTAAACTGGACGTGTTGCTTTCCTAATACAAGGTTAGCAAGTGGGTGACACAAAACCGCAAGTTTTGAGCTAAAATTTTCAAATCTGAAACCCACCAAGCCCACAAAAATATTTTGCAAACACCGGTGAAGGGTTATTCCGGAAAACTTATCTAGGGTAAAAACTAGATTTAATTTTCAAAAGATCAAATGTTTTCATAAAGATCCAATTTCCTTAATGGATCTAAATTTTATAGTCATGTGGGACTATAAACCACATCGTTACTACCATTATTTATACCGCCGTATAGAAATCACTGATGTACAAAGTGTGAAGAATAAAGAAGTGATTCTAGTATTTCAAGACGATATTGCTTGAGGACAAGCAACGCTCAAGTGTGGGAATATTTGATAATGCTAAAAAAGAACATATATTTCATAGCATTATTCCTCAAGAAAGACAAGCTTTTAGTTGTAATTTTTCTATTTACAAGTGATATTCGTTTAAATAATAAAAGGTGAAGACAAAAGACAGATTCGACGAATTGAAGATGCAAACAACCGAAAAGCTCAAAAGTACAAAAGACAATCAAAGAGGTTCCAATTATTGATAAGAAACGTCTCGAAATTACAAGAGTACAAGATTCAAAACGCAAAGTACAAGATATTAAATTGTACGCAAGGACGTTCGAAAATCCAAAACCGGGACCAGAGTCAACTCTCAACGCTCGACGCAACGGACTAAAAATTACAAGTTAACTATGTATATAAATATAATATAATATATAATTAATTATATAAATTATATAAATATTATATTTATATAATAAACCGTCGGTAAACAAAGAGCCAAAATGGAGTGAGCTGTATTTACAAACTCCGCGACTCGCGGAGTTTGAAGAAGGAATGGGCCGCGAGTCGCGGAGCCCCAAAAACTGAAACTCCCTATAAAGCCCAACGAATTCTGATCAATTTTTAATCCAATATCCATCAATCTCTCTATCTATATACGTAATATTTATATTTATAATTTATATTTTAATTTTAATTTTAATTTTAATCCTAATAATAAGGGTATGTTAGCAAATGTTGTAAGGGTGTAAGTCGAAATTCTGTCCGTGTAACGCTACGCTATTTTTAATCATTGTAAGTTATGTTCAACCTTTTTAATTTAATGTCTCGTAGCTAAGTTATTATTATGCTTATTTAATCCGAAGTAATCATGATGTTGGGCTAATTACTAAAATTGGGTAATTGGGCTTTGTACCATAATTGGGGTTTGGACAAAAGAACGACACTTGTGGAAATTAGACTATGGGCTATTAATGGGCTTTATATTTGCTTAACTAAATGATAGTTTGTTAATGTTAATATAAAGATTTACAATTGGGCGTCCCTATAAATTACCATATACACTCGATCGGACACGATGGGCGGGGTATTTATATGTACAAATAATCGTTCATTTAACCGGACACGGGAATGGATTAATAGCCACTAGAATTATTAAAACAGGGGTGAAATTATGTACAAGGACACTTGGAATAATTGATAACAAAGTATTAAAACCTTGGGTTACACTCAGTCGACATTCTGGTGTAATTATTAAACAAAGTAATAAAACCTTGTTACAGTTTAAGTCCCCAATTAATTGGAATATTTAACTTCGGGTATAAGGATAATTTGACGAGGACACTCGCACTTTATATTTATGACTGATGGACTGTTATGGACAAAAACCAGACGGACATATTAAATAATCCAGGACAAAGGACAATTAACCCATGGGCATAAAACTAAAATCAACACGTCAAACATCATGGTTACGGAAGTTTAAATAAGCATAATTCTTTTATTTCATATTTAATTTCCTTTATTTTATATTTAATTGCACTTCTAATTATCGCATTTTTATTGTTCGCAATTTCATTATCGTTATTTACTTTACGCTTTAAATTAAGTCTTGTATTTATTTATTATTTTACATTTGGTTTTAACTGCGACTAAAGTTTTAAAATCGACAAACCGGTCATTAAACGGTAAAAACCCCCCTTTATAATAATAATATTACTTATATATATATTTGTATGTTTATAAAAGTAAACTAATATAGCGTTAAGCTTTGTTTAAAGATTTTCCCTGTGGAACGAACCGGATTTACTAAAAACTACACTACTGTACGATTAGGTACACTGCCTATAAGTGTTGTAGCAAGGTTTAAGTATATCCATTCTCTAAATAAATAAATATCTTGTGTAAAATTGTATCGTATTTAATAGTATTTTCTTGTAAAATTTAATAGTATTTTATACCCCTTAGCTTTGACATCAACAACCATCTTCATACAAATTTAATTACCTATTCTGATTTTGACATATCAGAATCCAAGTAAAGCTTTAGCAGGTGTTATCCTTCTAAAAATCACTACATTCATGAATTATATTTATTCGTATTCTATGATGAATTATCACATCAAACCACCGAAATTATCATTCATTACTTTTGAAATTAATAACGCCTATTCGTCAACCATTAGATCTGTTGATGATCACAATCAGCTTTTAATCATCTAAAAACGAAATTTCTTGAAACCATCTCAGATTGATAATCAATGATCTAGATTCGTTAACCTTGAGAATGCTGACGAAGCAGCAAAAGCTATAGATGGTCTTAATGGCCAAAAGTTTGATGATAAAGAATGACGTATTGAAAAAGCTCAGATTTGGAACTGGAAAACGGATTGAGAAAACCATGAAGGAAGCTGTGGACAAATCACAAGAACTAAACCTGTAATCAAAGAATCTAGATGATTCGATTTCTGATGAAAACCACAGAAGATCTTTTTACGCATTCTAAATCTTTACGGAAGAATTTTCCTCATTATCATTTGATCTTAAGAAAAATTTAAGATATCATTGTATCTTTCATTATAAATATCCTCTATATTTCTGAAGATATCTTCATAACTATTCTTGTCCGCAATTAATTATCTATTTGCAATATCATAAAGGAAACTGTTTAGTTTCTATATTCCGTAAAATTTAAGTTTAAATTATAAATGTTTTGAAGAAGTGTGGGGAATTGAAGCATGAGTTAGCATAATATAATGACGTCAGGCCAACATGATTATATTACAGTAAGTCATGCAACATTTTTAATGGAAGATGATGATTCATAGACATTATAATCATCATTCTTCATGTTACACGACTCTTACATTCTATCTAATCTCTAAACATATCAAGAAGATATTTTTCTTGATGATTCGGTCTTTTCAGGATATTCTGGTAATTTGACAAATCAAATCATGATATTATGTTCCTTTCTACTTAGAACATTATGATCATTCGAAACTTCATACCTACGAATTCTGGACCATTACTCGCTTTACTTAGAGTCGAGAGGAGAATAAAAAGGCAAAGAGCTCCGACATATAAGGGAAAATATAAAGCCCGATAACAACTCGGAAATTACAAACCGTGTATATCAATAAGTATTGCAATGTAAAGACACGGGAGAATTAGAAACATTATAACCCCAAGAGAAATGTAGAAGAAAGCAAATTCCTCTTGTGGTAAATGAAAAAGAAGAATGACTGTATATATGATCAATATAATAACCAGGATTAGAACTGGATTAAGCATTTCCTTAATATTTTGGAAGTTTGAATTGAGGAAGAAAGTATAGAAGTGATAAAACGGAAGAAGCTAATTTATAGCAAAATTCCAAACACAGCAATCGAGGCAATTCACCGCATTTAATCAAAGAAATCTCAAAATTTCCTTAATTACCGGAAAATCAAATCTTATAGATTACGAAGATTTCCTTTAATCCCTTGAATTCCGGAAATCAATCGTGACTACGTCAAAAGTTAAGGCGAACATTTAATTTTCTCATTCACTCCTTTACGATAGCTTAGTTTATACGCTTCCTATAATCGAATCATTTTATCCATATTATTCAATAGTGATAAAACTTTATTTTTCAACTTATATTCATCATTACAATATTCTTGTTGTAAACAACGACGATCTCTATCAAATTTCATGATTGTGATTTTAACGAACTCCTATCTATTTGTCTGCCCTAATATTGCGGCATAAAAGCTCAAAGTTTTAAATGAGCTCAATACTATTCATAACACATTTCATGTGTTCAATTTACTGAAATGCTTGTATAGCACCATCATTCCTTTTGAGGATAACCTAGTCAAATGACACTCTTGTTAATCCTTTAGATAACCTCTGCATTAATAATAAAATGCACTTCATCGAAGAACCTGTAGAATTTATGGTTCGTATGATTTAAACTCTTGAAACAAAACAATTTTCTATCCGTTGAAATTCACGAAAGGCCCCGAACATACCTGGGAATGTGAAGACCAAACAAAACGTAAAATATCCTCATCTATGTACGAACAACGCCGATTGATGGCAACAACTAAATTTCAGGACGAAATTTCTTTTAACGGGTAGGTACTATGACAACCCGGAAATTTTCGACTAAATTTAAACCTAATTTTTATATAATTTCAACACGTTAAAGTGAGTCTCAAAAATGTTTGAGCTGATTCATTTAAACTTCAATCAATACCGACGATTCACGTGTAGCGACCCCGACAAATCGTCAAGTGACGGCGTCGTCTACGTATGGTCCCATTACATGGTTATAAGTATTTATAACAAAGTTTGACCGAAAATATGTCGCATACATTTCATAAAGGATGTTTCAATGTTTACAAAAGTAATTCCCAAGACTAGTACATAACAAAAGTTATTATTCATATGAAACACGCGCGACATAGTTTAAAATAGCCAAAAAGACGCTCCACGTATGCAAGTATACTCGACATCCAATGCAAGTATCAAAAAGTATGTGCGGAAGCATGTATCACTTAAGTTCAAGGACCTGAGAAAAACATAGAGAATCTGTCAACGAAAACGTTGGTGAAATCATAGGTTTAAATAAGTAAATGAGTAATAGTAAGTTGAACCACAAGATTTGCAACATCGATAAAGTCATAGTACATTCTAAAAGTTAATATTTACGAGCACCCAATTATCAAAGCTTAACGTTCCGTCCGTTGAATACCCCATCAATTAGTGCTAGAACAACACTGTTCCCGAAAATATATTTCATTCGTAAACGGTAGCGAACCGTTTGAATGAGGGTTTGTCAAACCCATATGGCCATATAACATAAGTTCTCGCTTACACCATCTGATGTAACTAATGATAATCGGATTGAGGATTTTCGTTCTAAACTCGTATGTAGAATGTTTGTTTTCCCGTTCTTGTGTTCACTTAGTTCAAAAGAATCGTTTATGTTTTCTCATCCCAAAAGTAAGTTTAAAAGAGTAAAAGTGGGACTATGATCTCACCTTTGATTGCAAGTGTAAATAGGTACTTCAACAAGTAATGTGCGCAAAGGACAACGCTAGTCTCGACCTAAACAAAGGTTGTATCAATAACGATAGTCACGAAGGGTCAAAGTTGTTCAATTAGTCATATGGCTCGACACGACTCGATTATGTAGCATGTGAAGCAAATTGTCAAGTTTCATGCAAGATACAAGTATAAAAGCATGTTAGGAAGATTGCATAAAAGTTTGGTTAAGTTTGACTAAAAGTCAAACTTGGTCAAAGTCAACGAAAAGTCAACACGTTCGGGTCGGGTCTCGGACAAATTTTCTATGCTAGTTATTCATATATAAGCATGTTAAAACAAGTTGCATGTGAATTGGAGGTCTAGAACATGGCAAACATTTTTGGTAAAATGGAAAAGTTGGACAGAATCTGGGCAAGGCAAATGTCGCGCCGCGGCAAGGGGTGTCGCGCCGCGACATAACACATGGTCTGGTGCCAGGTCGTTTTCAAGGTTCAAGTCTTGGTCAAAACTTCAAACAAACGCAAAACGCAAACCGTAAACAATTAGAAGACGTATCTTATACCGTTGGAAAGCTCTTTTGACAAGGAACACAACTAAACACAAATCCTCAAACAAAAACATCATTTACAACAATCGAATTCTCGTCATGTGATCAATAAACGCTCATTTCAAAGCCTCAAGTTCATCAATATGCATTTTAAGTTCCGGGAATCCAATTTACACATATGATATGCCGTTTTGAAGGTAATGAAGCATACAACACAACCTAACACTTACAAGTAACATTAACAAGCATTTAATGCATCAAAAATTCAATTTACTTTTATCAAACCCTAACCCAAAATCACAAATTCAACAATCTTGCATATGAAACTAATCCATGTCAACCTACATACCAATTTGAAGCTAGTGATGTTAGGAACACAATTAAAACATGAACTTTCATCATTCAACAACATATGAACACCTAAAACTCAAGATTAAGCAAGCATTCTTTCAATATGAACTAGTTACATCCAAATATCAAAAACGAGCATACAAATCACATAAACAAACTAGACTCGAGCCATAGACACTAATTAACAACCTTATAACTTAAAAATCTCAAGAACACAAGAATTAGTGATTTTAGAAAGTTACCCAAAATTGATGAAATCGGTATGGAAACGAAGAGGAGATCACGAGGAGTTCAAATATGCAATTTGTTTTGATCGAATCCTTCTTGAACGAATTTGGATGATGATTGAAGGTTTGAGGGTTTTGAGAGAAAAAGGTGAAGTATTATTTGGGAGGTGATAAAATGAATGGAGAGGAAAGAGTTGACTAGTTGACCTAGTCATCTCTTTCTCCATTTGGCAACTTTAGTCCCTCAACTTAGGAAACGGGTACGGGAATTACCTAAACGAGATAATTCAAACGCGTATTAACGAGATGTGTTATAAACATATAACGGAACTTAAATAGTTAAACGGAAAAGTAAATGGAAAAAGGCGGGATGTTACATTACCTACACCTTAAAAGAAATTTCGTCCCGAAATTTAAGTAGGCGTAGTAGTCGTTGTTTCTTCCTCGAGATCTTGCGTTTCCGAATTCACGAATAGATGAGGATACTTCCTTTGCATTTGATCTTGTCTTTCCCAAGTAAACTCGGGTCCCCTTTTGGCGTTCCAACGGACTTTAACAATCGGGATTCGGCTTTGTTTCAATGTCTTGACGGAGGTGTCCACAATTTCAACCGGTTCCTCCACGAAATGAAGTTTGTCATCAATGGTAAGCTCCTCGAGAGGAATGACGATATCGGGTTCGGCAAGACACTTTTTCAAGTTGGATACATGGAAAGTAGGATGAACGGAGCTCAATTGAGGCGGAAGATCTAAACGATAAGCAACGGTTCCAATACGCTCCAAGATTTCGAAAGGACCAATATACCTCGGATTTAGCTTCCCGCATTTTCCGAAACGGATTACACCCTTCCAAGGTGCGACCTTTAACATTACTCGGTCACCGACTTGAAATTCAAGATCGTTGCGTCGTTTGTCGGTATAGCTCTTTTGACGACTTCGGGCCGTCCTAAGCCTATCTCGGATTTGAATGATTTTCTCGGTGGTTTCGTGAATGAGTTCGGGTCCGGTGATTTGCACGTCGCCTACCTCGGCCCAACAAAGAGGTGAACGACATTTGCGGCCATATAGCGCTTCAAAAGGTGCGGCTTTAATACTCGCGTGATAACTATTGTTATAAGAGAACTCGGCGAGAGGTAAGTGCTTGTCCCAAGCTTTTCCGAAATCAACCACGCAAGCTCGTAACATGTCTTCTAAGGTTTGAATTGTACGTTCGCTTTGTCCATCGGTTTGAGGATGATATGCAGTGCTCATGTCTAAACGCGTTCCCAACGCTTCTTGCAATGTACGCCAAAATCTAGAAATGAAACGGCCATCTCGGTCGGAGATAATCGATAAAGGTACACCGTGTCGGGCTACGATCTCCTTAATGTAAAGTTGTGCAAGCTTCTCCATTTTGTCTGTTTCTTTCATGGCAAGGAAGTGTGCGGATTTGGTGAGACGGTCAACAATAACCCAAATGGTATCATAACCGCCCGTCGTTTTTGGTAGCTTGGTGATAAAATCCATCGTTATCCTTTCCCACTTCCATTGCGGGATTTCGGGTTGTTGAAGTAATCCAGACGGTCTTTGGTGTTCGGCTTTGACTTTGGAACATGTCAAACACTTGGAAACATAAGTAGCTACGTCCCTTTTGATGTTCGGCCACCAATATAGTTGTTTAAGGTCGTGGTACATCTTATTGGCACCGGGGTGAATCGAGTATCGTGACTTATGGGCTTCATCTAAAATAAGGCTTCGTAGGTCCCCATAACTAGGCACCCAAATCCTTCCGGCGTAATATCGGAGTCCGGTCTCCCTAATTTCGAATCGAGAGACGTGAATGTTTAAGAGCTCGTGTGAAAGGTTTTCATCCGTGAGAGCCTCATCTTGGGCTACCCGAATTTGGCTATTAAGGTTGGTGTGAATGGTGATATTCAAAGCTCGGACACGAAGAGGCACCGCTCTTTCCTTTCGACTTAAGGCATCGGCCACTACATTTGCCTTTCCGGGGTGATAACGAAGCTCGCAATTATAATCGTTCAAGGTCTCAATCCACCTTCGTTGTCTCATGTTTAGTTGCTTTTGATCGAAGATATGTTGGAGACTTTTGTGATCGGTAAAGATGGTACTTTTGGTACCAAGAAGATGATGTCTCCATAACTTAAGTGCAAAGATGACGGCACCGAGTTCAAGATCATGTGTCGTGTAGTTTCGTTCGTGAACTTTGAGTTATCGAGAGGCATAAGCAATGACTTTCTTTCGTTGCATTAATACGCATCCATAACCGTTTTTCGAGGCATCACAATATACAACAAAATCATCATTGCCTTCGGGAAGTGACAAGATAGGAGCGGTGGTTAGCTTAGTTTTCAAGATTTGAAAAGCGGTTTCTTGTTCGGATGTCCAAACGAATTTTCGTTCCTTGTGAGTTAACGCGGTTAGAGGGCGAGCGATTAAGGAGAAATCCTTGATGAATTTACGATAGTATCCGGCGAGACCCAAGAATTGACGAATTTGAGTAGGAGTAGTAGGAGTCTCCCATTTACTAATGGCTTCGATTTTCGCGGGATCGACTTTAATGCCTTGATCACTTACAACATGACCGAGGAATTGAACTTCCTTCAACCAAAATTCACACTTGGAGAACTTGGCATAGAGTTGTTCTTTTCTCAAGAGTTCAAGCACGAGTCGGAGATGTTCTTTGTGTTCCTCTTCGTTTTTAGAATAGATCAAAATATCATCGATGAACACGATAACGAATTTGTCGAGGTAAGGTTTGCACACGCGGTTCATGAGATCCATGAACACCGCCGGTGCGTTAGTGAGACCGAAAGGCATGACAAGGAACTCATAACTACCATAACGAGTCAGGAAAGTGGTTTTGGAGACATCTTCCCCCTTAACTCTTAGTTGATGATAACCCGAACGGAGATCGATTTTTGAATATACACGAGAACCTTGTAGTTGATCAAAGAGGTCATCGATGCGAGGAAGAGGATATCGGTTCTTAACCGTCAATTTGTTTAGTTCACGATAATCAATGCACATTCGTAGGGATCCGTCTTTCTTCTTGACGAACAAAATCGGAGCGCCCCATGGTGAATGGCTAGGTTGAATGAAACCACGGTCAAGTAACTCTTGGATTTGACTTTGTAATTCTTGTAATTCGGATGGAGCGAGTCTATACGGTGCACGCGCTACGGGTGCGGCTCCTGGAATAAGATCGATTTGAAATTCAACCGGTCGATGAGGTGGAAGACCCGGTAATTCGTCGGGAAATATATCGGAAAAGTCACTAACAATTGGCACATCTTCGATACGCTTTTTGTCGGCCTCGACTTTCTTAACGTGAGCAAGAATCGCGAAACAACCCTTGCGAAGTAGCTTTCGAACTTTAAGGCACGAAACGAGATTGAGTCCGGTGCAATTTTTGTCGCCATAGACAATCAATGGTTCACCATTCTCGATAGGAATTCGAATTGCGTGAAGATCGCAAAGAATGTGAGATTTATTTTTGACCATCCAATTCATACCGATTATTACATCAAAACTCCCTAATTCCATGGGTATCAAGTCAATTTCAAATTCCTTACCCAAAATGTTCAAAGTACACCCCCGGTAATATTTGTCGGCACTTAAGAGTTTTCCGTCGGCCACTTCGATAGAATAAGTAGTATCTAAGGGGTGTGGTGGAGTGCAAAGGGTAGGAGTCAAAGTCTTAGACACAAAACATTTATCGGCACCCGAATCGAATAAGCAAGTAACATAAGTGTTGTTGAGAAGAAACGTACCCGTGACTAGTTCATTGTCATCTCGGGCTTCCTCGGTGTTGATGTTAAAGGCTCGGCCTCGGTTGTTGGGGTTGGTTTTCTTTTTCGGGCATTCGTTCTTATAATGGCCCGTTTGGCCACATTCGTAACAAGTGACCGTTTTTGGAGGATTGGGCCCCTTTCGAGCGACGGGGGCGGTGCTTGTGCAATTGTTGGCCCTATGACCAACTCCTTGGCAACGGTGACAAATTAGCTTGTTACATTCGCCGTAATGATGTTTGTGGCACTTGTTGCACAAAGGTAAGTTTCCGACATAACCCTTCTTGCCGTCGTTGTTGAAGGGCTTTTTGGTGAAGGTGTTGTTGTTGTAGTTAGTTGATGGAGTGGCTTCCCATTTCCTTTTGTTGCCATCCGACTTGTCCTCGGCCTTAGGAGCCGGCACTACGATTTCGTCAACCGTTTCGATTAATTGACGAGCCATGTTCATAGCGGCTTGATGGGTAGCGGGTTTGGATGACATCACCCCTTGTTTGATGCTTTTTGGAAGACCGAGCATGTAGAGCTCAATCCTTTGAGATTCGGGGTTAACAAGATTAGGACACATTAAGGATAGTTCGGCGAAGCGTTGATTATAAGCCTTAAGATCGTTTCCGACCGCTTTCAAAGCTCTTAGTTCTTCCTCGAGCTTTCGGGTTTCTTCGCGCGGAAAGTATTCGACAATCATCTTTTCCTTCAAATCGGCCCAAGAGAGGGCATGAGCTTCATCGGTACCCACCGATTGAACATAGGTGTTCCACCAAGTGAGAGCAACACCGGAGAACGTGTGGGTGGAGTATTTGACCTTGTCTTGATCCCGACAACCGCTTATGCTAAAGACGGCCTCGGTTTGTTCAAACCAACGAGTAAGCACAACCGGTCCACCGGTTCCATCATAAGTGTGAGGTTTGCACCCCATGAAAGCTTTGTAGGAGCATCCCTCGTTTGAGTTACCGGCCCCATTGTTGTTGTTGTTGTTGTTGTGGTTGTTGTTATTGTTATTGTTGTTGGAAGAGTGACCGGCCATGGCCGCATCTACGGCGGTAGCTATCATCCGTTCGAGAGCTTGTTCGGGAGTTTCATTGCGGCGTACACGACGAGGAGCCATTGTTCCTTCAAAACAAAAGAATACCGTTGGTTAGTATTCTAAATAATACTAACCGCGATATGGAATAAAGATAAAGAGAAAATTATCCTTGACTCGCCTTAGATTCTTTATGGCATAATGTCGGTATGTTCATATGAGTCACCGTAATATAATTTCCGGGAATTATATTACCCTAATTCATATGTGCATTCGACATTACATCATATAGTCAAGGTGGCGTGTCAATTAAATTATACAACGCAAGATTTAGATAGAATAAGAGTAGATACGAGTAAGAGAGTTCGAGTATAAATGCACAAATTGTCAGGTAATTCCTATGTCAAGTCTATATGCCGGTTGTAGTCTAGACTCACCAATGTACCCTATGACTCGGGGTTGACACCAATGAACTCTAAATCCCTACAACCAAAGCTCTGATACCACTTGTAGCGACCCCGACAAATCGTCAAGTGACGGCGTCGTCTACGTATGGTCCCATTACATGGTTATAAGTATTTATAACAAAGTTTGACCGAAAATATGTCGCATACATTTCATAAAGGATGTTTCAATGTTTACAAAAGTAATTCCCAAGACTAGTACATAACAAAAGTTATTATTCATATGAAACACGCGCGACATAGTTTAAAATAGCCAAAAAGACGCTCCACGTATGCAAGTATACTCGACATCCAATGCAAGTATCAAAAAGTATGTGCGGAAGCATGTATCACTTAAGTTCAAGGACCTGAGAAAAACATAGAGAATCTGTCAACGAAAACGTTGGTGAAATCATAGGTTTAAATAAGTAAATGAGTAATAGTAAGTTGAACCACAAGATTTGCAACATCGATAAAGCCATAGTACATTCTAAAAGTTAATATTCACGAGCACCCAATTATCAAAGCTTAACGTTCCGTCCGTTGAATACCCCATCAATTAGTGCTAGAACAACACTGTTCCCGAAAATATATTTCATTCGTAAACGGTAGCGAACCGTTTGAATGAGGGTTTGTCAAACCCATATGGCCATATAACATAAGTTCTCGCTTACACCATCTGATGTAACTAATGATAATCGGATTGAGGATTTTCGTTCTAAACTCGTATGTAGAATGTTTGTTTTCCCGTTCTTGTGTTCACTTAGTTCAAAAGAATCGTTTATGTTTTCTCATCCCAAAAGTAAGTTTAAAAGAGTAAAAGTGGGACTATGATCTCACCTTTGATTGCAAGTGTAAATAGGTACTTCAACAAGTAATGTGCGCAAAGGACAACGCTAGTCTCGACCTAAACAAAGGTTGTATCAATAACGATAGTCACGAAGGGTCAAAGTTGTTCAATTAGTCATATGGCTCGACACGACTCGATTATGTAGCATGTGAAGCAAATTGTCAAGTTTCATGCAAGATACAAGTATAAAAGCATGTTAGGAAGATTGCATAAAAGTTTGGTTAAGTTTGACTAAAAGTCAAACTTGGTCAAAGTCAACGAAAAGTCAACACGTTCGGGTCGGGTCTCGGACAAATTTTCTATGCTAGTTATTCATATATAAGCATGTTAAAACAAGTTGCATGTGAATTGGAGGTCTAGAACATGGCAAACATTTTTGGTAAAATGGAAAAGTTGGACAGAATCTGGGCAAGGCAAATGTCGCGCCGCGGCAAGGGGTGTCGCGCCGCGACATAACACATGGTCTGGTGCCAGGTCGTTTTCAAGGTTCAAGTCTTGGTCAAAACTTCAAACAAACGCAAAACGCAAACCGTAAACAATTAGAAGACGTATCTTATACCGTTGGAAAGCTCTTTTGACAAGGAACACAACTAAACACAAATCCTCAAACAAAAACATCATTTACAACAATCGAATTCTCGTCATGTGATCAATAAACGCTCATTTCAAAGCCTCAAGTTCATCAATATGCATTTTAAGTTCCGGGAATCCAATTTACACATATGATATGCCGTTTTGAAGGTAATGAAGCATACAACACAACCTAACACTTACAAGTAACATTAACAAGCATTTAATGCATCAAAAATTCAATTTACTTTTATCAAACCCTAACCCAAAATCACAAATTCAACAATCTTGCATATGAAACTAATCCATGTCAACCTACATACCAATTTGAAGCTAGTGATGTTAGGAACACAATTAAAACATGAACTTTCATCATTCAACAACATATGAACACCTAAAACTCAAGATTAAGCAAGCATTCTTTCAATATGAACTAGTTACATCCAAATATCAAAAACGAGCATACAAATCACATAAACAAACTAGACTCGAGCCATAGACACTAATTAACAACCTTATAACTTAAAAATCTCAAGAACACAAGAATTAGTGATTTTAGAAAGTTACCCAAAATTGATGAAATCGGTATGGAAACGAAGAGGAGATCACGAGGAGTTCAAATATGCAATTTGTTTTGATCGAATCCTTCTTGAACGAATTTGGATGATGATTGAAGGTTTGAGGGTTTTGAGAGAAAAAGGTGAAGTATTATTTGGGAGGTGATAAAATGAATGGAGAGGAAAGAGTTGACTAGTTGACCTAGTCATCTCTTTCTCCATTTGGCAACTTTAGTCCCTCAACTTAGGAAACGGGTACGGGAATTACCTAAACGAGATAATTCAAACGCGTATTAACGAGATGTGTTATAAACATATAACGGAACTTAAATAGTTAAACGGAAAAGTAAATGGAAAAAGGCGGGATGTTACATCACGAACAATTTTTGTAAATAAATATATAATATAAATATACATATTATATACTACATAATTAATAACTTGTAATATTAATATATTTAATTACAAGTTAAATTATAATTGTTATACTTATATTACCTTCATTATTATTATAAATATTAATATTAACATTAATATCAGTATTCTTAATACTATTGATTATATAGGTTATAGATGTAAAATTGATACATGTAAATTGTTATATTATTTTTGTTATTATTATTATTATGACCATTATCATAAAAATAATTATTATTATTATACAACAACAACAGAAATTATTATCATTAATATTACAGTTATCATTATCATTATTATTATAAAAACAATACAATTCATTAAAATCATTATTATTATAATTAATAGTAAAATTTCAACTTTAGTCATTATTATGATTATTAATCATAATTATTATTACCATTATCATCAAAAGTAATACCATTTATTATTATTATCATAAATAATAATTTATCATTATCATTATAATTATTTATTATTATTCATTCCATTATTATTAATATTTATTATTAATAATATTAATAGTATTATTATTATTATTATTATTATCAATTATTAATATCAATTACAAATAAAAGTCAAAAATTATGTACTAACTACTTTTTAATTTAAAAAAAAAACGGAATGTGCTTTAAGTATTTTAATTAAATCATATCTGCTTTTTATTTTTTTTATTAAATCACGATTAGCTTTTTATTTATTTATGTATTTTCCTAATTAATTTTTAATTCAGCTACTGGTTATGAATTTGTCTGGATCGACCACCTTCACTAAATAATTATCATGATACTACTTTAATCATTCAATTTCATAATATATAAACTATCTGCTGTAATTGAGAAAAGAAAATAGAATATATATATATATATATATATATATATATATATATATATATATATATATATATATATATATATATATATATATATATATATATATATATATATATATATAGCTCGTACCTCTCTTCTTCACCTTTTTAGCCAAATCTCGAATTCAATTCAATTTTGAAAATCTAAAATTGCAGATATCTTGCAATTCACCTCGTGAATGTGTGTGAAAAACCTCGGGTCTCAATTTGATAAATCATAAACGAATTTAAGAGTCAAACTTTTAAATTAAAAGGTCAAACAGAGTGTTCATCATGAAATTCGAAAGCGTTTTGATGTTTCAGATTTAATTGATGTTTGAGATAGTTTCTATGAGTGAATTACAAAGTATTTCGTGTTATGATCTTAGTCTACAACGGTCTAGATTTCAAAATCATTTTTTTTCCTCCTTCTCCTATGCGACAGCAGCAACAGCAAGTTTTTTTTTCCTCTGCTATAATAATTCAATCACTCACAATAGGTCGTTTCTGCTTCCATTAAAGAACCTAAATCAGTTTATTTAATTAATTATGGTGGATTTCACCTCTGGTCGATCAACTTATGTGCAAAGAAGAAGAAGGGAAACATTACAAAACGGGTTAAATTAAGTTTGGTTGTGTTTTTAATCAGAAAAACAAGAATAGACGGATGGTAAGGGTGTTTGTTTGTGAGCGGGAGGTCTCTGGTTCGAGTCCCGTCTTGGGCATTTTTTTTAGAAAAGCTTCCTAAGGTAGTTTTCATCTCTTTTATTATTATTATTATTATTATTATTATTATTATTATTATTATTATTATTATTATTATTATTATTATTATTATTATTATTATTATTATTATTATTATTATTATTATTAAGAATTAGTAATATTATTGTTACTATCATTATTATTACAAGTATTATCATTTAAAGCTTATTAGTATTATCATTACTAATATTATTATTATTATTATTATTATTATTATTAATTATTGATATTATTATTATTACTAATGTTAAAGTTATTATTAAACATTAATATTAAAAACATGGTTATAATTAAAAGTACCATTTTATCTTATCATTATTATCAAAATTATCATCTTTATTGAACTCATTATTATTACTATCATTATTACCATTAAAGGTAATAAAATTGTCACTTTAATAAGATTGGCATTACTATTAAAACTATCATTTTAACTATCAACAATAGAACCATTAATATTATTATCATTATTATTGATATTGATATTATCATTATTATTATTATTATAATTATTACTAATACTATTTTAGTATTATTATAATTACTATTTTAACAAACAAATGATATATACATATATAAATATATTTACACATAACATAATAAAATATATATTTTTATCTATTTAGAATATATAAAATAAATATAAGAAACTTACATGTTATTAATATAAAAATAATATAACTAATAAATTTATATAAATGAACTTATTCGATTACGAGTATATGTGTTAATATATATACTTGATATGGGTTCGTGAATCCGAGGACAACTCTGCACTTGTTCAGTGCCATCATACTCGTAAAATACGAAATACAATATCGTGAGTTTTCATAGCTCCCTTTTTATCTATATTTTTTGGCTGAGAATACATGCGCAACTTTTATAACTGTTTTACATTTAGACACAAGTACTCAAACTTTTATGCTATATACGTGCTTTGTCATGCTAAATCCCTGCCGTAATATCGTTAATTGCTGAGGTATAAGATGCAAGCTTAGTTACTGTGAGTAGCGCTACTGAGAGTGACGTCTCTAGTCAGTTGACCGTTGGTCTTGACTACATAATAATGATTCAACGACACGAATAACAAGTGTCACGGGGTAACTTTTGTTTAGTCGCGATATTACAAACTCAGCATTACTTTTAGATTGGTATTTCTATATCAATCAACACTTTATATTGATATTTCTATATCAACTCTTATTAAATCTTGTGGTCTAACACTATTATTGAAATCATTATTTATGATAAACCTATGAACTCACCAACCTTTTGGTTGACACTATTTAGCATGTTTATTCTCAGGTCCTACATAATGCGTCCGCTGTGTATTTGCTAATTGAAAGCAACATTTCAACGAGTCATTCATGGATAATTTGAAGGACTTGCATTTGCTAATTTGATGATGATTGCTTGCTATGCTTGGAGTCTTCATTACATATCATATCAATTAAAGATATTTAATGCTTTATTTATTAAATACAATGTAATCTATTTATCATCCGCTGCAAAACTCAATAAAACGTCTCATATAGAGTCGTTCTCGTTTATACAACTGTGATTTGATATAATTAGTCACAAATACCCCAGGCCCTATTTGGGGGTGTGAGACCTACAACCGGGACCCAATTGGAGAAAACAATTGCGATGCCTAACGGGGTTGGGAATTTCATCATTCCATGCACAGTGGAAACTATTGCGCCGAATTCGCATAACGCTTCCCATCCCATAATAATGTTATACTTCGACTGACTGCTAACGACCACGAAATTTAAAGCCACTGTTCGTCGCTTCTCATTTTCCTCTAACGTAATGTGAATACTTACTCGGCCCAGAGGCCAAGTAGTTTCACCTGTGAATCCAGCGACGGGATGAAGTGGAGGCTTTAAACTATCCTGCACGTCTTGTGGTAGTTGTAAGAAGCAATGTTCGTACAAGACATCAATGGCACTTCCTGTATCTACATAGATTCTGGAGACCTTGCATCGTCCTACCGTTGAGGTTATCGTCACGGGCAGGTCGGTCGGACAAACTCTCCAGAAGGCAGGAAACGTGATAGGGGCGCATTCCCATTCCTCCAAAACTTTCGCCTTTTGAACGTGACCCACGTGCCACATTTGAATTATGTGGATGTGCTTTTCTGAAGCTTTTTCCTTTCCCCGTTGCCAAGAAAAAAATTTTGTCCCGGGGACTTTGACACGTGACGGTTTTTGATGGTCAAGTTCCCCCAGTTTCAGCCGTTCAACATCACCTTTTTTAGTTCCCTACAGTCGTCAACATCGTGACCTTTATCTTCGTGAAAAATACACCTTTATCTACAGTGAAACGTGGCTGCATCGGCTTTGGTGGCGGGAAATCTTTGCTTATCTCTTCCGTTGCCAAAATTTCTTTACACATTTTTAACAATGACTTCACCAAACTTTCCTCTTCTGGTGACAACCTCTTCGCAACATACCATTCATACGGACGGTAACTGTTACGATGGCCAGATTTATGATTGGAGCGTCCGTAGCCCCTGCTTCCTCCGATGCCGCTTCCTTTATACTTATTACATGTATTGCCTTTGCCGTTACCCTTGTCTTCTTTATCGTTCCTGTCCATTGCGCCGTGATCCCCAATAGCAGTGTCAGCAAACTCCTCGGAACGTACGTAGTCCTTTACCATTTTTACCGCTTCGACATACGTTTTCGGCAGCTTACGCCGCAACGCTTTCACCAGCGACAAATGACGAGTTTGACAGATTCCCATGATGTACGCGGAGATTTACTGCGATTCAGGCAGATCAGGGATCTTTTGGCACTCCACTGTGAAGCGGGAAATAAAATTCATCAGGGATTCGGGCGGCCTCATCTTGATGCTATGCGCATCCAAGTGGGTCAGTTCGTTGCGCTTAAAGTTCTGAAAATGTTGCACAAACTTAGTTCTGAGGTCCGTGAAGCTGGTTATGCTCAAGGCAGGTAGTTTGGCGAACCACTCCCTCGCGACAGCTTGGAGTTATCCCGGGAACATGTGGCACGCTGTGGGATTATCCCAGTGCTGCGT
This sequence comes from Rutidosis leptorrhynchoides, assembly GCF_046630445.1. Classification (NCBI taxonomy): domain Eukaryota; kingdom Viridiplantae; phylum Streptophyta; class Magnoliopsida; order Asterales; family Asteraceae; genus Rutidosis; species Rutidosis leptorrhynchoides. The sequence goes on from NC_092333.1 coordinate 28,636,643, forward strand.
CTTGACAGCATGTTCAAATTGTTGCAGGAACTCTTCCGGATCCGTGCTGCCGTCATACATCCCTAGCGTGAGGGGAGTAGTGAGGACCGCAGGCAACGGATGGGTGGCTATCTCCCGAGTAAACTTTTCTGACGTTGCAGAAACCACAAAAGTCCGTTTAACATTATCTCTCATCATGGCGTACCAGTTATTCAACATGTTGTCCGCTACGCCAGGCTGCTCAACCTGAGCACTCATGAACTCTGGTGCGGCTAGAATCAAGTTCTCAATGAAGTCCTTTCGTGCCTCCTCTCGGGTTTTGCCAGAACTCTTGCCAGTGTCAGACAGTGTGCGTGTTTCGCCCCGGGTTGGAGTTTTTGACATGATAGTAGGCCTCTCGCCATGAGCGAAGGCAGGACAAAACCTCCCTTGGCCAGGAAGCGTATAGCTTCCTCGTCGTTGATGGGCTTGAGTTGATTAACGTGGCCCTCTTGGGTTTCTGTATCCTCCGTGTCTCGTTGCTCATATTCATCTCCATCAGCATCAAACTGCAGTCTGACGCCTTTGATAGTTTCGTTAGGGGTTTCATGAGCGTTATCATCGTTAGGCTTGAAAGGGTCATACGGTTCTTTGCCAGAGTTGACAGTTTGTGATGGATTGGAAACGCCTGTCATCTTGCGCTAAGATGTTGATCAAACGGTCCCACGGATGGCTCCAAATGATGAAGCCAAAATTGACTTGAGTGCAATTAATTAAAATGACTAACCTTCGGAAGGGATTCCTCCGGTTAACGTAATGTGAGACGCCCCGTACAAAATTAACGTGTACGGATCATCAACAACAGGATCATCACAAGGTCAAACACTATATGCAGTTTTAAAATAAGTTTGCATTCATAAAAAGGGTAACGTCTTTACCGGCGTCAAATGTTTTACAGACGATAGTGTGCTTCTACGAATAGAAAGCGATAACATAAGTATGAGACTCAAAGGTCATTACAAATTCATTGTTCAAAAGTAACATAGTTCGTGAATGCAAAGTAAAAGTTTCATGCAGAGACATCTCTAATCAAAACAGCGGGAGTCTACATAGCAAGTCTAACAGCGAGACTAATACAGCGGAAGTATCAAACGTCTAAGCACCTGAGAAATAACATGCTTAAAAATGTCAACACGAATGTTGGTGAGCTATAGTTTAATTGTAACAGTAATGTAAGGTAGGCCACGAGATTTCAGTGCTTCAAACCAGCGTTTCAAATCAGTATTTCAAATCAGTATGATAAAGTATATGCTTATCCGTGGGCACTTGGTAACTAACTTAACGTAATATCACCCCCTAAAAATACACTTGGCGAGTGCGTATGTTTACGAAGTATTAAACACCCATTAAATGCTAGCGCGACTAGCCCGAGTGGGGATGTCAAACCCTATGGATCTATATCTAAGATTCGCGTTCATCGGTTCAAAAACCAATGACTAAATGTTACCGAGCTAAGGGGAAAGTTTATGCCATTATACAACCCACACATACAATAAGTTTAAGTACTCGTGCCTAGTAAGTAAAACGTAAAAAGCGCATGTATTCTTAGTCCCAAAAATAGTTGAAGTAAAAAGGAATGCTATAACTTACAGTGAGTAAGCAGTAAAAGTCGACACGAGATAAGTAAGCAAGTAGTTGGTCCGAAAGGTCCTCAACCTAAGTCAAAAGTTACTAAGTCAGTAAATCGTTTCCCCAAGGTTTAAAAGTGCGTAAGTTAAGTCTTAAGTATCATCATCATCATCATCATCATTGTATGTAAAAAAGTAAAGTAAGTTTTCAATCAAGAATAGAGAACGAAACAAAGGCTGACTTCGTTCAGCTTCTACGACCTCTATACAAATCGAAAAGACGCGTAGTCAGTGTATTTGGCTCCGTATATGATTCCTCTAACCGCTGACCAAATTTCAGATGTAACGACCCGACCAAAACCGTTATTGACGGCGTCGTTAACTTAGGTCCCGTTGCGTGGTCGTAGTCCCTATATGAGACTCGTTTGACCAAAATTATGTCGCGTTCATTTGAAAGGTACGAAGTTTAGTTTAACAAACGGATCGACAATAAGTTTAAGTTTACAAAGTTATAAAGTATGAATGAAATAACTTGCGACATAATTAGTTTGAAACCACAGTTGCTATAAATAGCGTAAGTAAGTAGACAAAAGTTTGAATCCAAAAATGCTATCCCTAGCGTATGCATGCATGGTAGACTCCAATCAAGTAATCAAAGAGTGCAGAAGCATGTATCAAATAGCCATGTGAAAACCTGAGAAAACATAGAAGAATCTGTCAACGCAAAAACGTTGGTGAAATCATAGGTTTGAGTAAGTGAGTAAAAGTAAAGTAAGTCGAACCACAAGGTTTGCAAAGTTGAAATAATAGTAACACATTCTAAAAGTTAATATTCACGAGCACCCAATTATCAAAGCTTAACATTCCGTCCGTTGAATACCCCATAAATTAGTGCTAGAACAAACACTGTTTCTCGAAAATATATTTCATCCGTAGACGGTAGCGAACCGTCAAAGATGAGGGCTGTCAAACCCATATGGCCATATAACATAAGTTCTCGCTTACACCATCTGATGTAACTAATGATAATCGGATTGAGGATTTTCGTTCTAAACTCGTATGTAGAATGTTTGTTTTCCCGTTCTTGTGTTCACTTAGTTCAAAAGAATCGTTTATGTTTTCTCATCCCAAAAGTAAGTTCAAAAGAGTAAAAAGTGGGACTATGATCTCACCTCGAGTGCACGAGTATAAAGGTACTTCAACAAGTAAACGTGTGCATGAAAGTTGCTTAGCCTTGACCTAAACAAGTAAGTTATATCAATTAACCGGTTACGACACAAGGTCGGGCGAAATGTGTTCAATTAGTCCTATGGCTCGTTACGACTCGATTAGTATAGCATGTGAATCAATTTGTCAAGTTTCATGCACGATACAAGTAGTTAAGTATGTTAGAACGATTGTATAATCGTTTGGTTAAGTTTGACTAAAAGTCAAACTTGGTCAAAGTCAAAGTCAACGGGGTCGGGTCGGGTATCCGACAATTTTCCCATGATGAGAAATCATTTATGAGCAGAATGGCCAAGTTTCATGTTAATCGGAGTTACGGTTAAGCGGGAAACATTTTGTGAAAGGAAAAATAAAAACAAAAATGAGCTGGGCATATGCGCGGCGCGCTATGGGTTGCGCGGCGCGCACCCTAGTGTAAATCCGGGTCAGAACTCAACTAAAGGGGGCAAATATCTGGGATTTCTGTTTTGCGCGGCGCGCGGGTATATGCGCGGCGCGCAATACCTGGGAAACATGCAGTTTGCAGAAAAATGGTCCAAGTCACGAACCAAAATACAATTTAACACATCTCATGCACCGAAAACACTTAGAACATGTATCTTATACCATCGGAAAGGTATTTTGGCAAGGAAAACATCTAAACGCATTTCATCAATCAAACTTCCACTTACAACAACCAAAAACCGCAATTAAACATTCATAATCAAAGTTCAAGTTCCAAAAACGCATTTTATGATTCGGGCAACCAATTTACATGTATGTTATGCCGTTTCGAAGGTAATCAAACACACATTGCAACAAAACACTTAACAACAATATCTCATAGCATTTGACGCATCAAAAGTTCATGTAAAGCTTATCAAACCCTAATCCAAGTTCACAAAATCACCAATCATGTTCTTGGAGTTTCCTTAATCAACCTATACATCAAAACGAGGCTAATGATACTAGTAACACTTTTAAAACATGCACTTTAACAATCTAACAACATTAACTCATCCAAAATCAAGGATTAAGCAAACCCATTTCAAAAACTCAAACTAGTTACTCCAAATCAACAAATCGAGCAAACAAAACATATATTCATGTTATACGCGAGCCATAGACACTAACTAACACAATTTCAAGTCAAAAACACGAATTTAAAGAAAATTAGTGATTTTAGAAAGTTACCCAAATGAGATGAAATTGGTATCAAAATGTAGAGGATGAAGAGAGGATCACGAAAATGTAATTTGTTTTGATGTTTGCTCCATGATTCGGTTTTAGATGATGAATTTGTGTTTGAGGGTTTTGTGTTCATAAAAGGGAAGTAGAGAGAAAAAGGGAGGAAGAAGGTGAAAGTGTTGGTGAAAATGAATGGATGAGATGGGGTTTGACTAGTTGACCTAGTCACTAGTTAGGCCCCTTTGCAACTTTGGTCCCTCGAGTTTCAAAGCGGGTGCGGGAATTAACCAAACGAATATTTTAAAAACGCTCGTGTAAACGGGTGACGTTAAAATTAAATAACGAGGGATGTTATTTTAAAAAAAAAAATAAAGACGGTGTTAAAATAAATTTAACGGAAAAACGCGGGATGTTACATTATCCACACCTCAAAAGAAATTTCGTCCCGAAATTTAGTTGGAAGTAGTAGTTGTTGAATCTTCCTCGAGATCTTGCGTTGCCAATTCTACGAGTGAGGGAGAAGTACGTCCTAGGGTATTTCAACGAATTTTTTACGGTCGGGATCATATGTTGTTTTAAGGTTTGGCTTCACGATTTATGGTTTCAACCGGTCCTCCTAGGAAGTGAGGGTTATCGTCGATAGTGAGTTCATCAAAGGAGATAACAAGTTCTCGTTTCGCAAAACACGTCTTTGAGTTGATACATCGAATGTAGGATAAACGGAGACCCAAAATGAGTCGGAAAAATCTAAACGGCTAGCGACGGGTCCAAAACACCCCAAGAATTTAAAGGATCGAAATATAGCGGATTTAGCTTCCTACGTTTCCCGAAACGGATTGCACCTTTCCAAGGTGCGACTCTTAACGTGACGCGGTTTCCCACGTGGAATTTGAAATGTTTACGTCTAACATCGGCGTAGCTCTTGGTGATTACGAGTCGCGTAGGGTTTTACCTGAATATGAATAAATTTTCTCGGTTGCTCATGATTAACCTCGGCCCCGGTGAATTGATCATCGTTTACTTGGTTCGACAAAGGAGAATGACGTTTTCGGTCACATGTGGTTTCAAAAGGAGTGACGTTAAAACTCGAATGAAAATCATTGTAGTACGAGGATTCGGTTAAAGGAAAATACTTTTCTCAAGTAAATTTGAAGTTGGTAATACAAATTCGTATTATGGTTTTCAAGACTTAAATCGTATGTTTGTTCGGTCCGTCGGGTTGTGGATGGTACGCGGTACTCATGTCTAAACGCGGTCCCGAGGCTTTTTGTAAGGTACTCCAAAATCTAGAAGTGAAACGAGGATCTCGATCCGAAACGGGGTACATTTCCCTAAGGCATATTGAACAAGTTTGCTAGGAATTGAAAACGTTAGCTAGGACAAGTTTCTCAAGAAAATTCGCGTCGCGGAAGATTTATCGGTTTCCAAAAACGTTCGTCGGGGCAAGTTCTTATCGGGTTTTGAAAACGATTGTTAGGACTATCCACCCTCGCGGCGAATACTTGTATTACGTGAAGAGTCGCTCTCCATTGAGAATTTAGAATAAGGACCTCCTGAACCGGAAGTACGAGGGTGATGCAAGAGAAGTTTCCGCCCCGATGTGAGCATAACGAGTAAATTGTAGTTAGTCAATAAGACTGCGCGAGGACGAGCTAGTATACCCGTGCGACATACGGTTGAAGTCGAATGGAATCGGTAATTCATTCGGAAGCATAAATATAATTTGACAATAATTGAAGGTGTGTCCCCGGTATGGTTGTTATAAATATTCTCGGAGTTTTCGGATGTCCAAACCTGAAAAGATGAAGTCATGTACATGGCACATGGTGGTGTTTAGGTTGATCGAGTCTAACCACCATCACGCGTCACTAGAACTTTGGTATGTCTTACCGTAATATAACTACGTTGATCGAGTGTAGTTATATTACGCTAACTCATACTTCCATTCCCACATCACTCCATAGTTTCAAGTTCGTGTCATCGCGAAAATCTAAAATGAACAAAATGTAACGACGTTTCAAACGTGACTCGTATTAAATCGAAAGAGTTTCTACAACTCTAAAGAAGCGTTTCCCCGTGGGAAGTGTATAAATGATTGTTCACGTCAAATCGGTTCGATTCAAACAATAATGTATTTAGGTACGAAAAGAGTAACGAGTCATGATAACGAGTAGTACGCAACCGTAGCGATAAACAGTGATGACGATACTCATCTAGAGTAGTGACGGTGACTTTACAATACTTATGAATAGTAAGATGAGACGGGGTGAATAACAACCATGGAGTCAGAGTTCCCGAACCAAGGTGGCAGAATACGAGCTCGTATGATGAAGGTTGGGTACCATTAAAAATTCTTCCTAAGAATGATTCAAGTATAATGCACAGGTAGTCAAGTAAGTGCTATCTATAGCAAATGTATGTCAGAATGCAATGGCTAACTATCCGGTTGTAGTCTAGACTCACTAATGCGTCCTAACGACTCTGTCAGACACACTAATGCACGCCCTAGTTCCCTACAACCTACGCTCTGATACCACTTGTAACGACCCGACCAAAACCGTTATTGACGGCGTCGTTAACTTAGGTCCCGTTGCGTGGTCGTAGTCCCTATATGAGACTCGTTTGACCAAAATTATGTCGCGTTCATTTGAAAGGTACAAAGTTTAGTTTAACAAACGGATCGACAATAAGTTTAAGTTTACAAAGTTATAAAGTATGAATGAAATAACTTGCGACATAATTAGTTTGAAACCACAGTTGCTATAAATAGCGTAAGTAAGTAGACAAAAGTTTGAATCCAAAAATGCTATCCCTAGCGTATGCATGCATGGTAGACTCCAATCAAGTAATCAAAGAGTGCGGAAGCATGTATCAAATAGCCATGTGAAAACCTGAGAAAACATAGAAGAATCTGTCAACGCAAAAACGTTGGTGAAATCATAGGTTTGAGTAAGTGAGTAAAAGTAAAGTAAGTCGAACCACAAGGTTTGCAAAGTTGAAATAATAGTAACACATTCTAAAAGTTAATATTCACGAGCACCCAATTATCAAAGCTTAACATTCCGTCCGTTGAATACCCCATAAATTAGTGCTAGAACAAACACTGTTTCCCGAAAATATATTTCATCTGTAGACGGTAGCGAACCGTCAAAGATGAGGGCTGTCAAACCCATATGGCCATATAACATAAGTTCTCGCTTACACCATCTGATGTAACTAATGATAATCGGATTGAGGATTTTCGTTCTAAACTCGTATGTAGAATGTTTGTTTTCCCGTTCTTGTGTTCACTTAGTTCAAAAGAATCGTTTATGTTTTCTCATCCCAAAAGTAAGTTCAAAAGAGTAAAAAGTGGGACTATGATCTCACCTCGAGTGCACGAGTATAAAGGTACTTCAACAAGTAAACGTGTGCATGAAAGTTGCTTAGTCTTGACCTAAACAAGTAAGTTATATCAATTAACCGGTTACGACACAAGGTCGGGCGAAATGTGTTTAATTAGTCCTATGGCTCGTTACGACTCGATTAGTATAGCATGTGAATCAATTTGTCAAGTTTCATGCACGATACAAGTAGTTAAGTATGTTAGAACGATTGTATAATCGTTTGGTTAAGTTTGACTAAAAGTCAAACTTGGTCAAAGTCAAAGTCAACGGGGTCGGGTCGGGTATCCGACAATTTTCCCATGATGAGAAATCATTTATGAGCAGAATGGCCAAGTTTCATGTTAATCGGAGTTACGGTTAAGCGGGAAACATTTTGTGAAAGGAAAAATAAAAACAAAAATGAGCTGGGCATATGCGCGGCGCGCTATGGGTTGCGCGGCGCGCACCCTAGTGTAAATCCGGGTCAGAACTCAACTAAAGGGGGCAAATATCTGGGATTTCTGTTTTGCGCGGCGCGCGGGTATATGCGCGGCGCGCAATACCTGGGAAACATGCAGTTTGCAGAAAAATGGTCCAAGTCACGAACCAAAATACAATTTAACACATCTCATGCACCGAAAACACTTAGAACATGTATCTTATACCATCGGAAAGGTATTTTGGCAAGGAAAACATCTAAACGCATTTCATCAATCAAACTTCCACTTACAACAACCAAAAACCGCAATTAAACATTCATAATCAAAGTTCAAGTTCCAAAAACGCATTTTATGATTCGGGCAACCAATTTACATGTATGTTATGCCGTTTCGAAGGTAATCAAACACACATTGCAACAAAACACTTAACAACAATATCTCATAGCATTTGACGCATCAAAAGTTCATGTAAAGCTTATCAAACCCTAATCCAAGTTCACAAAATCACCAATCATGTTCTTGGAGTTTCCTTAATCAACCTATACATCAAAACGAGGCTAATGATACTAGTAACACTTTTAAAACATGCACTTTAACAATCTAACAACATTAACTCATCCAAAATCAAGGATTAAGCAAACCCATTTCAAAAACTCAAACTAGTTACTCCAAATCAACAAATCGAGCAAACAAAACATATATTCATGTTATACGCGAGCCATAGACACTAACTAACACAATTTCAAGTCAAAAACACGAATTTAAAGAAAATTAGTGATTTTAGAAAGTTACCCAAATGAGATGAAATTGGTATCAAAATGTAGAGGATGAAGAGAGGATCACGAAAATGTAATTTGTTTTGATGTTTGCTCCATGATTCGGTTTTAGATGATGAATTTGTGTTTGAGGGTTTTGTGTTCATAAAAGGGAAGTAGAGAGAAAAAGGGAGGAAGAAGGTGAAAGTGTTGGTGAAAATGAATGGATGAGATGGGGTTTGACTAGTTGACCTAGTCACTAGTTAGGCCCCTTTGCAACTTTGGTCCCTCGAGTTTCAAAGCGGGTGCGGGAATTAACCAAACGAATATTTTAAAAACGCTCGTGTAAACGGGTGACGTTAAAATTAAATAACGAGGGATGTTATTTTAAAAAAAAAATAAAGACGGTGTTAAAATAAATTTAACGGAAAAACGCGGGATGTTACATCAGAACCTAACTCGTCTTTGTTTGACCGTGGCGTTGGTTTAAGTGCGAGTAGGTCAGAAATTTCAGCACAACGTTACAAAGGCGTAGTGACTTTCGGAAGGCTATAAATCCTAAACCGTATATCGGATTAAGACGAGTATTAAATGAAAAGTCATCTAATCGAACCGAAATATCTGGAAATCAACTTTTCCAGTAGCCCAGGAACGTGATCAGACCTTGAAAACAGTAAGAAAGTGCTCCGGTGGGATTCTTGGTGCTTGATGCTCATCACGGTTCTCATCCTTGATGCTTGTAGCTTCAAGTGTACAACTCATTGATGTGTTTGCATCACTTTTGACCAAGGTTCTACCATCAACACACAATAATCATGACTAAGAATTAAAACACAACTCATGTGAGAGTTTGAGCAAGGTGATGAACCAAAGTTGCATCACTTTTCTTAGTTTCAACACAAACACAAGACTTATAAAGCTACAAACTTTGAATTAAACTAAATAATCAAAACCTTAAGCTAGAGAGCTTAGATCTTAACTAGATATTAAAGATCTTAGACTAAAAAGTCTAGATCTCATGTTCTTGGTGAAACCCTAAGTCAAAACACTTAGACTTTCAACTTTACACAACCATAAGTTATGAAACTTAGATTTTGTAAAGTAAAATGAACATGAATAAATGATCTATTGTTTTAACAAGTTAGATGACCTTAAGTTATGAAACTTAGATCAATCTTACATGTGTGAAAGTCATAAACTAGTAAGCTTACACTTTCTTGTTCTTGAACTTTCAAAGTTAGACTTTGGTTTCAAGATTTATGAGATCAAAGTTTAACAAGTAATCTTTGACCATGAAACTCAAACAAATCGAAATCTATAAACATAAATGATAGATTTAAAGTCAAAAATAAACAAGTTCAAGTAAGGATTCCTTTATACAAAAAGATATCAAGTTATGAACTTGAATCTTCATGAAATGAACTTTAAGTTCCAATACTTGAACATAAAGAAAATCATAAAGTAATTTGATCTTAAAATTTGTTAAAAGTTCATGTAGAACCAAAAGCTACAAAGCTTTGATCCTTGTTCTTGCTTCTTTATCATAAAAGAGATCAAAGATTGCAAGATATCATGACTTTATCATAAAAGAGATCAAAGATTGCAAGATATCATGAGGATTGAAGTTATAAAAACCAAAATCCAAAAATAACAATGATGATGATGATGTTTCGGTTTTGAGAAGAAAAAGAAGAGAAAAAGAATCAAAACCTTCAAGTTTCTTCAAGAAAGATGAGAGAAAAGTATAGAGAAATTTGAGAGAATAAGTGTGTGTGTTTTTGAAATGAGAATGAGAGAGTTTAAATGAAATGGTGATGGTGGGTGTGGCCTAGTAGGCTGACGGTCATGGTGGGGTGGGGTGGGGGGACCATTGCTTGCTATTGGATGGTGGTACATGGTGGTGGTTGTACATGTTGGGTGGCATGGAGCAAAAGGCTAAAAAGTGTAAGTATATGGTACCAAGCATGCTTAATCTTGTCTAATTAACTAATTGGATTTTGTCTTATGCTTAATGGGCTAAATTAGTCCATTTAACTAGTCCATTAAGTGAGTCCATCAAGTAAGTAGGGTGGGCCTTGGAAGTCCACTAAGATAAAGTCCATTAGGGTGACTAGTAAGCCTTAGTAAACACTAAGCATAATTAAGGAACCATAAAACCAAGTAATTGTCATTAATAAATAACAATCAAGTTTACGTAGCCATAATATCCCAATCATGACAAAAGTTTAACGTGTACCAAGTTCGTAGCTCGTTTTAATCCTTAAGTGACACTAACGGTCGTAAATGAAATCAAGGATCACGTTAAGTAACCTAGTACTTAAAAACACGTAGTAAGGCATTAACGAAAGTAATTATCATGAAATAAGATCCCAGAGCATAAACTAGCTCAGTACACACAAATACGCAGTTTCGTGAAAGTATATAGCGCAAAAATATAAGTCGAAAAAGTCGGGTCGTTACATGATGGGTATGAGGGGTGTTGTGGTGGTTGACTTTTGCTCTCCAAAGTGAGCTTAGAAGAGTGATCAATGGTGGTAAGTGCGATTGTTTTGAATGTGTGATTATGAGTAGTATTTATAGGCATAAGATGACGGTTACCAAGGAAAACCGCCATTAGCCCACTAACCCACGATTACCACTCATGAAATCCTCTAATCATGCCCACTACCTACTTCACGTTCTCCTAATTTGTCGGACGGGTAAGCAGCCGAGTGAACCAAGTCAAATGATTAACGCTGCGCTACGGGTGGCGTAGCGTAGGAATAATCGTGGCTTAAGAACAAGGTTGACTTGACAGTAATCTAGCCTGAAGTTGAAGCCAGAGGTCCAGCTGGGAGATACGTCATGCGTCGCACGTGACAGCCATGGCGGGACGTACGTCATTACATATATATATATATATATATATATATATATATATATATATATATATATATATATATATATATATATATGTTCATCAATAATACTAACAAGTATCATAAATTATAGACTACTTTTTTTTTTGAATTATGTGTTGCGTACAAATGCATACCTTACACATGCGGTGCTAGAGGGTTGGTTTTATTTTTCAATAGTTGTTTCATTGACCACGTACATTCTATTTTATAAGACAAAATATAAGATAATGTTCGATGCTAGAGCAAAAAAGTCGAGTTCGTTGGGCTATTGAAGGTGATGATAACACGAGCTATTTTCATTCCATGGTTAAAGTAAGGGCTAGAATCAATGGGATCACAGGAATTAACGTTGAAGGTTCATGGGAGACTGACCCTCAGAAGATAAAAGAAGCAGCATTTAATTCCTTCGCTAGAAGATTTAGCAGAAATTGCTTGTGTCATATAAGTTATTCGAGTAGTTCTTTCATGAAACTTGATGAGGAGGACAATTTGAAGCTGTGTAGTGAATTCGACATTGAGGAGATAAAAAAAAAAAGCGGTATGGGATTGTGCATGCTCCAAAGCTCCGGGTCGTAACGAATTTAATTTCAACTTCATTAAACTTTTCTGGTCAATCCTTGAGGCTGATCTGTTTAAGTGTGTAAAGGAGTTTGCTTTCTTTGGTAATTTCTCGAGAGGCTGTAATAGTTCTTTTTTATCTCATATAACTAAAGTCACTAACCTCGTGAATTTCAGTGACTTTAGGCCTATAAGCCTAATCGGGTGTTTGTATACAATTGTCGCAAAGGTATTGGCAAATCGGTTAAGTGCTTCCCAAGCATATAAGCCATAATCAATCTGCATACATCGAAGGCGGGCAAATACATGATGGGGTACTAGTTGCAAATGAAATTATCAATATTTTCAAGAAAAGTAAACACAAGCTTCTAGTATTTAAATTAAATTTTGAAAAGGCGTTTGATTGTGTTGTAACATGATTGTACTTGCGCGCTTCTGATGTGCTTGTTTTATGTTAATAAATTTCGCTTTCCAAAAAAAAAAAAAAAAATTGAAAGTCTGACTAATGGTCATACTCATATATATCGTCGTAACTTAATAATAATTCTATGTACGTCCGTAAAAAGACAAACAACTTTCTTGTCTATCAATCCGAATTGTAATGTCAACAATCGCGATTAATTGAACTGACTGAGTTACAAAGCTAATTTAGTTTCCATCAAAGATCGCCAATAAGTTACAGTAGAATTAATCTTAATATTTTGTGTGGAATTTCGATCAAATAGCTTGTTCACAAATTTCAATAAGTATTATTCCCTCCGTCTAAATTTAATAATTCGGTATTCTTTTTGGTATTTCTCAAATTAATAATTCACTATCATAAACAGTTAATAATAATGAAATAAATTTATTTTGTACCTCTACTTTATCCACGTGAAAAAAAGTAAATAAAAAGTTAGAGGTGAATTGAAAAGTAATCAAAAAATACCTTATGATGACATTTCATAAAGTGTGTATTTTTTGTGTATGGAGTATTAATTTGAGACATACTGAGTAGATAGAATCACTTCAGATGGTTAATACCACATTTTCTATTTACGAGTGCATTTCTTGGTTTCTTAATTGAATAATTTAGTACTAAATGTTGAAATATTCAACATTTAATGTATTTGTTTATGACATCTGCATGACAAATTATGATGAACCATTTAATAATCTATGATAAACCATTCAACAATTTGTACCGAATCATTCGATGTTGAAGTAGAACCATAAGTTTCACAAATAGATAATATTGGTGATATAATATCACCAATATTATCCATTTGTGAAACTTGAGTTTTCAAACTCAAGGTTGAAGGGTTCCGTCAGATCAAATGGGCCATTTACTTATTTAGCTGTAACACATAGTGTGTGCTTAATGTTAATAAAAAAACACTTTCAAATGCCAATATGGAGTACGCTAGAGTAACCCACTTCCTTTTTATCCTAGTACTTGTATGAATATGAATTAAAGTACGATATCTTGTTAACACCCAGGTAAGGTGACTTGTTATACAGTAGATGAATATAATTTGTTATCTTATCTTATTTGAATTGAATTGATAGAAATTTCAAACGATGATTTTTTTTTTTTTGGACAGCGAATCGGATCATCCGTGGGGGACTAAACCACCCGTTGCGATCATCTCCTGACCTCCCCTAAAGGAGGGATGAAATTGTGTTTTACATATGTGGTCAACGGGGGTCGAACTCCTGACCTCCCCTAAAGGAGGCAGGCCACCAACCGCTGGACCACATCACAACTTCTTTGAAATTTCAAACGATGATGGTTGAGAATTGAGACATCACCATTGAATCACGTATTATTAAGAGATCACATGCTAGTTAATTGACATATAAGGTGTGTTTGGACGAAACTAGCTGAATCTGAAGCTTATGGGCTAGAGCTGGAGCTAGGGATGACAATGGATCTAAAAAAATCCGAGATCCGCGGGTACCCGCGCCCGTGCTAGGCGGATAAAATCAAAAATCTTTACCCGCGGGTGGGCGATGGATTTAATCTTGTACCCGCTAGCGGGTCGCGAGCGGGTGATGGATGTATTACATCCGTCGCGGGTAAAATCCGATCCGCGGATCCGATACACCCGTTTGAAGAATCCGCGGATATACCCGTTAAATTTCCGTTAAAAATCCGTGGATCCTTACATTATTGTAATATTCATTGACTTTAAAAAAATTTCAAACAATAACATAGAAATTTGGTGATCGATCACTATTAAATTCCAGTATTTTGATGCGTGCAAGTAGTACTAGACTACTAGTATAACGTATTTTGAATAATTTAACTTATATTGGTATAGCTTCTAATAGACAGGGGTTGGCTAAGTCATTAAAATGTGTCAGGCTCGTGTTTTAGTCTCTTTTCTGCAATCTTCATTTTCCAGTATTAGCCTAAATGTAATTTAAGGGCCTGTTTGTATGTAATGCGTATTATACGTTGTAAATATTGTTTATCTTTATAAAATTTAGAGTTTTTAAAAAAAAAATTTAGATACGAATGTAGTACTAGTTTATGAAAAAGATTCGCGGGTAAATCCGTAGCCCGCGGATATTCGCGGTTACGAGCGATGGATCCAAAATTAAATCCGATAATGAAGATCCGCGGGTTGACGGGTTGAAAAAAAATCCGAGGGTACGGGCGATGGATCCAATGGATCCACATCCGCGACGGGTGCCATCCCTAGCTGGAGCTTATTTTTAAAGCTGGTAGTTGGAGTTTATTATGTTTTATAAGTGTTTGGTAAAGCTGGAGATTATTTTCTAGTTCATAAGTTCTATTTTTTTCATAAGCTACTAGAAGTAACTTATTTTTTAAGAGCTTATAATTTTCATAAGCTCTACTTTTTATGTCTAACAAACAAAACTTATGACTTGAAGCTTATTAAAATCATAAGCTTAACCTCCAATAAACTCTAAAAAACTTGTGTGCCAAACACACCCATAAACTAAATCTCAGATTTAGATTACTCAACATCGATAAAAGTCGAACATCTTACGGAAGTTAAATAATTAATGAAAAGATGCAAATTCCCGTTTTGGCATGTCAAAATCAACGCCAGCAAATTCATGGTTGCACGCCCTCCCAATTAATTGCGCATGCTGTCATGATAGAACTACTTATATATATGTGATTCACAAAAAATACGTATGTAAACACACGTACAATTTAAATTACATTTAATCAGAGATTAAGCTTATAAACGATTTCTCGGTGTACGCCGTACACATTATTCTAATTTATATAATATACATGAATACTTGCATCTTTTCATATATTCCATGTGTTTTTTTACTGATATTGTACAAGAAATCCGAGAGGCAGAACCTTGGACGAATTGAGTTAAATCTCCACTGTGATAGTTGCACTTCGTAAGCCGAACATAGATCTTGATCGCTGGACAATTTCACAACTAAGAGGCTATCTAATTCAATCGATGACTCAATTTTAACAAGTTTTGAGACGACTGTAGGAACAATGCGTAATAATCTCATCCTTATAGAGTTGGGGCTCTTCGTGTGTGTTGGTCATATTATTTGTCCATGTATTGTATGTGTTGGGCTTAGCCCTTTAGCATTTGTGAGGGTATTAGTCTAATTATGGATGCTTGTTATGTACGATGTAATCATTCACAATAATACAACATTTGGTTCAACATGGTATCATATACCACTATCCTTCAACCCTAATTTTTTTTTTCATGGCTATTTAATCTGCAGCCTATCTCATTCGACTACTGATATCAAACATGGTTATTTCATGTCACAAGATTTATACCGTCACTGTACCGTCATGAAATTCTACCCCCGGAGATACAACCTCCTCTTGCTGACGCTAACGTCACTGCATTTCCTCTAAATTCCTAACTCGGAGACTCAACCTCATCCCACTGAGGCTACATCCACTTCCACTCACCCCATGATCACCCGTACTCGCCTTGGTATAACCAAACCCGTTCAACTTCTCAAACAACACACCACTGTAGTTTCTCCCATTCTTCGCACTTATCTTGAAGCTCTTCATGATCCTATTTGAAAACAAGCTATGACTGATGAATATAATGCTTTAATTAATGACAGTACTTGCACACTTGTGCCTCACCCATCGGACACAGATATAGTGCGCTCCACGTGGCTATTTAAGCACAAGTTTAACTAAGCAGTAGTTTGAGCAGGTATAGTATAACAACCCTCACTTTTCGACTTCCGATTTTACTAAAATACCTAGAGTTGTTATATACGAATAAATTTAACGTTGACCGAATAAACGTACGCTTAAAATAAATAATATAATTATAAATATTATAAATAAGGTTATGTTATATAATATAACATAATTACATCAATGAATATATATAATATTTATATTACTTTTGTTATTTAGTTAATAGAATATATAATTAACTAAATAATAAATAATATTATAACATTTATAAAACTAATAAAAACTATAAAGTAATAATCATAAATTTTAATTTTAATTATAAAAACCGAATATAATAATAATTTTTATATAAAATTCGTATTTAATAATTAAACAAAAATAGAAATAAAATGTTAAATGTTCTTAGAAATGTATTAAACGATTTTTAGAATTTAAAAAAAAAAGAAAATCAAAACTAGATCTACTTTTAATAAATAAATACAAAGATACTGATGTGTGCGAGGTGTAGTACGAAATAATACTATTAAATACGATACAATTTTACACAAGTTATTTATTTATTTATAGAGTGGATATACCTAAACCTTGCTACAACACTTATAGGCAGTGTACATAATCGTACAGTAGTGTAGTTTTTAGTAAGTCCGGTTCGTTCCACAGGGAGCTAGCTGAGTTTAACGCTATATTTTTAACAACTATATTTATATATAATTATATATAGTAATATTATTATAAAAGGGGGTTTTTTACCGTTTAATGACCGGTTTGTCGATTTTAAATAAAGCGTAAAGATAAATGACGATAATATAAATGATAGAATTTAAATTGCGATAAAGTAAATTGCAGTAATTAAAATGACAGTAAATAAAGGTACGATGAAATATGAAATAAAAGTATTATGCTTATTTAAACTTCCGTAATCATGATGTTCGACGTGTTGATTTTAATTTATTATCCGGGTTAATTGTCCTTTGTCCTGGATTATTTGATACCTATTTGGTTTTTGTCCATAATAGTCCATCGGTCATAATTATAAAATGCTCGTCAAATTAACCTTATTCCCGAAGTCAAATATTCTAACTAATTAGAGATTCGAACTGTAACCAGGTTTTAATACTTTGTTAATAATTACACCAGGTTATCGACTGCGCGTAATGCAAGGTTTTAATACTTTGTTAACAATTACACCAATTATCCTTGTATGTAATCCACCCCTGTTTTAATGAGATATGAATATTAATTTACCCACTTGATCAGAATGAATAATCAATTACCCAACCCGAATAATTAATTAAATGATCGTAAAAGATGTCGTATAAACGTCACTAAATAGGACATACATAATCATTTTAATAATTATTAGATTAACTAATTTGAAGATAGGTTCGACAGGTTCCAATGAGTTATCGCTCAATTAGACAATACCCCCTATCTATTAATAGTCATAGTCCAATGTCCACAAGTGTCGGTCTTTTGTCCAAACCTTAATTATGGTACAAAATCTAATAAGCCCGTCTTAATATTTAGTCTAACATCACGATTACTTTGGCTCAAATAAGCATAATAATAACTTAGTTACGAGACATTAATTTAAAAAGGAAGAACATAGCTTACAGTGGTGATTAATCGCGTAGCGTTGCACGAACAGAATTTCGACTTAAAACCCGTAAAACATTCTTAAAATAACCTTATTATTATTAACTTAAAATTAAAATTAAAATTAAAATTATAAATATAAATATATATATATTGAGAGTGAGATAGATATTATGTTGGTACATAACTCGTCCGAAAAACTGACTTTTTATAGAACTTGGCCTGCTACAGTAACTCATGCGGTCGCATGAGATTTTAGTGAAAATATCATGCACTCGCATGGGCTCATGCACTCGCATGGGCTCATGCACTCGCATGGGTTTTATGCCTATTTCCCATGCGATCGCATGGCCGTCAGATCCAGCTCACATATTTTTTGTTTGCTAGTTTATCGACGTTATTTAATATAATATATACTATATAAATAATTTATATAATTATTTAAATATTATATTATATTCTTGTGCATAGTTGACTTGTAATTTTAGCTCCTTTGCGTCGCGCGTTGATAGTTGGCTCAGGTCCCGGTTCCGATTTTTCGAACGTCCTTTCGTATAATTTAATAGCTTGTACTTTGCGTTTTGCGACTCGTACTCTTGTAATTTTGAGACGTTTCTCATCAATAAATTGAACCACTTGGATTGTACTTTGTACTTTTTAGCTTTTTGGTCATTTGCGTCTTCAAATCGTCATTTTCTTCTTTTGTCTTCGCACTTATTTATTTAAACGAATATTACATAAAAATAGAACAATTACAACTAAAAGCTTTACATATTGGAAGGATATTGTGCCTAAATATATGTTCATTTGGAGCACTATCAAATATCCCCACACTTGAGCGTTGCTTGTCCTCAAGCAATACTGAACTTGAAATAAAATCACACGAATCACTTCTTTATTCTTCACACTTTATACATTAGTGATTTTGATACGGCGGTATAAACAATGATAGTAACAATGTGGTTTACAGTCCCACATGACTATGAAAATTTAGATCCTTTAAGGAAATTGGATCTTTATGAAAACATTTGATCTTTTGAAAATTCAATCTAGCTTTTACTCTAGATAAGTTTTCCGGAATAACCCTTCTCCGGTGTTTGTAAAATGTTTTTGTGGGTTTTGTGGGTTTCAGATTTTAAAATTTTAGCTCAAAACTTGCGGTTTTGTGTCACCCACTTGCTAATCCTTGTATTAGGAAAGCAACACGTCCAGTATACTTGTTTCGTATATTACCTTTCGGTAAACTACCGTCCGGTTGTAAAGGAAAGCGTTGAACAAGCAACTGTTAAGGCAATGTCCCATGACATGCAGATAATTATGGTCTATAGCGTGTCGGATGCAATTACTATCCTTTGTAGGAGCAATAGTAAAGATCACCCTATAGTTTTTTCAGTCTAGCACAAGGTCCTGTCTACGACCATGCTATGCAACCACCATTCTTACGATTGACACCCGATTTTGGTTCAGGATGTAACGACCCGACTTTTTCGACTAGCTTTTATGCTTTGTATTTTTGCGAAACTGCGTATTTGTGCGTACTGTGTTACTTTATTACTCCGAAACCTTGGCATACGTGTTTTATATTCATATATACTTTAAAACGTGCCTTGGTGTATGTAGAATGCTTAACTTGTCCACCGGATGCTTTATAACCGTTAGCGTTACTTGCCGTTACGAATAAACCGCGGACTGCGCACACGTTTGACTTTTGTCGGAACCGGAACTTTTGGACTGCGAAATATTAATTATTATTTTATAATAATAATTACTTGAGCCTTTGGATGCTTAATTTTATTTATTTAATTGCTAAAGCCCAATAGTTAGTCTTGTTGGACTTTCTACCTTGTTGGGCTCAAGCCCACCCTACTCTAGCTAGTGACCCAATTAATTAGCCCAAGCATAATTACTAGTGGCCCATAATAATAAATAAATAATAAATTAATTAGTTAGTGAGTCATACTAGCATAATGGATAAGGTTTATCTAATTGTCACATGGAATTCTAGCAAAAGGACACACTTTAGACATCATTAGCCAAAAAGTAAAGTTTTGTCTCCCCCTCCCCTCCCTCAAAATTTCGGCCACCAAGGAGGCCTCATGGCCACCTCATCAATCCATGTGAATCTCTAATGCTTATAAATACTAGCCTTTAGTCTCTCATTCCAACACTTGATCATTTTGGTTTTTCACACACTTGTTCTTTCTTTCTTTCTTTCCATACTTGTAAGTTTTCTTTTTCTTCCTCTTTTCCTTCAATATTTTCGTGTATCATCATCATTCATCTATGGAGATCAAGTTCCTTTTAGCTTGATCTTACTTATATCTTGTTGATTCAAGCACGAATCTTTCAAGAACAACAAAGATTCAAGCTTTCTAGCTTGAATCTTCATATCTTTTGTAGATCTACTTCTTTTATATTTTAATCTTTCTATTTTGTAATAAAGATTCAAACTTTTGTTTGTAATCTTCATGCATCTTCAAGATCCAAGCTTTATGCTTCAAGATCTTCAAGAACAAACAAGATGCAAGCTTTCTAGCTTGAATCTTCATATCTTTTTGTTAGATCTAAGTTCTTTTTGCTTTTATCTTGTTATTTTGTTAAAAAGATTCAAACTTGTGTTTGTTATCTTCATATATCTTAAAGATCCAAGCTTTATGCTTCAAGATCTTCAAGAATATCAAAGGTTCAAGATTTCTAGCTTTGCAACCTTGTAACTTGTGTGAAATGGATCCAAGCTCTCTAGCTTAGGGTTCCATCACCTCTTTTGACTTGGATTGTGCTTATACTTGTTAAATTAATGTAAAGTTTGTAACTTTAGTTGTTATTGTGAATTGAAATTGTGTTAAGACTAAGGATATGATGTAACCTTGGTTCATCATCCATCTAAGACTCATGAATGAGTTGTGTTCTTACTTGGTCTTAACATATTGTGTATTGATGGTGAATCTTGGTCAAAAGTGATGCTAAACCATCAACGAGTTGTACACTTGAAGCTACAAGCATCAAGGATGAGAACCGTGATGAGCATCAAGCACCAAGAACCCCACTAGAGCACTTACCTACTGTTTTTTATGCCACCTAGGCTAATAGAAAGTTGATTTTCAGTTAGTTCGGTTCGAGTAGATGATTTTCCGTTTAGGCCTCGTCTTAATCCGAGTTACGGTTTAGGATTTATGGCCCTCCGAGAGTCACTACACCCTATTAACGTTGTGCTGAAATTTCTGACCTACTCGCACTTAAACCGTCGCCACGGTCAAACGAAGACGAGTTAGGTTCTGAAAACTGGTCAGCTGTTAGGGGACTCACATATGGAGCCATAGCCACTGACTATGCGTCTTTTTGATTTAAGTATAGGTCGTAGCAGCTGACCGAAGTCAGCCTATTGTTTCGATCTCTATTCTTGTCGAACTTACTTAGCTTTTATGATGATGATGACACTTTAACTTATTTTATGCACTATTAGAATTTATAAAGACAACCTACTGACCTAGTAACCCTTGATTTAGGTTGACGACCTTTCGGACCGACTTACTACTTGCGTACTTTCATTACCGACTTTACCGCTTTTATCACTGTGAGTTATAGCATCCCTTTTTACCACTTTTACTATTTTTGGGACTGAGAATACATGCGCTTTTTATGTTTTACGTGTTAGGCACGAGTACTTAAACTTTATATGTGTGTGGGTTATACAACGGCATAAACATTCCCCTTAGCATGGTAACGTTTAGTCATTGGTTTTTGAACCGGTGAACATGAATCTTAGATATGGATCCATAGGGTTTGACATCCCCACTCGGGCTAGTCGCGCTAGCATTTAACGGGTGTTTAATACTTCGTGAACATACGCACTCGCCAAGTGTACTTTCAGGGGGTTATAAACGTTAAGTCTAGTTACCGGGTGCCCATGGTTATACATATACTTTATCATACTGATTTGAATTACTGATTTGAAACGCTTGATTGAAGCACTGAAATCTCGTGGCCTACATTACATTACTGATTACAAACAAACTATAGCTAACCAACATTCTTGTTGACTTTTTAAGCATGTATTTCTCAGGTGCTTAGACGTTGTTGCTTCCGCTGTTAGACTTGATGTTAGACTTGCCGTTATAGACTTGCTGTTATGGACCTGCTGTATTAGATTTTCCGCTGCATTACTTAGAGATGTCTCAAGCATGGAACTTTTATTTTGCATTCGTGACTTACGTTATTTTAAAACAATAGCTTTGTAATGACCTTTGTACCATGTACTCATGTTAATGTTTTCTAGTCATCTTTTGTAAAACGCTATCTTTTTACGAATGCAAACTGGTTTTCAAACAGCATATAGTGTTTGACATTGTAATGATCCTGTTGTCGATGATCCGTACACGATGGTTTTGTACGGGGCGTCACACAGGTGACCTAATGAATTCTAGGTGAATTCCTAGAATTTTACGTTCAGTGGTAATGAACGTATTAAAAATGGGTTTTTAGAAAACAAATCGGTTGTAATTTTGATCAAAATATTTTCTCGTTCAAGCTCGAGTTTAGATATCATTGAATTCCATGAGTTTGAATTCTCAATCTTTAAGGTCAATCTCAAGGATTGAGTAATATCAGGCTTAAAAGCTGATTTTTAATCTTTAAGGAGATTATCCTTTCTGGGGGTCTGATTCATTAGTCTTATCAAGCTAATTTGCACGGTGCCCTCCCCATTTTATGAGACAGATCCTCTCATAGTTCGGATAAGTCTGACCACTTGGCGACCCTGTTTGATGTTGAGGTCCGTGGATTTCCTTCTGCTTTTAGAGATGACTTTTCTAGATTTTTCGTCAACCTACAGCTGGTCTGGACGACAACTTCCTGACCTAAATCAAGAAGCGTGTGTCTTTTTCGGAAGACTTTACTTCCTTTTAATGATGGAATTGATTCATCGTGTAGATCCATCTTTCTTTCAAATATATTACAGTAAATCGGGTAAAACTGAATAGTTTAGTCCAAAACAAAAGTACCTGCAATAATCTTGTACAAAAATATGTGATATATGTTTTAAAGAACTTGGTAAATTCTTCTCACACTTAGCTTTTATTTATTTTTTCTGTGCCTTTTTATTCTCCTCTATTCCATTTTAAATGAATTCTAGCGTTTTGGGTTGTTTCTCCATTTATGTTCTCTCCGAGGTAACAATAATTTCGGTATTATCACATAGTTTTATAGTTCATAAATATGTATAAACATGATTTGGAATTCATTTAGTTGAAATTTTTTCAAATTTTCACAAAATTTGGCAATTATACTAAGTGTAAACCCGAGAGAATTTATAACCCTTCCCTACACTTGAGATCATGCAATGCCCTCATTTGCATGAAATCAGACTATAATTATAAATTCATGAGGGTGATTAGTGTAAAAAAGTGATTAAAATACCGAGTTTGCAAAGATATTATTTTATATCACATTTGATATTTTGCGTCTTGTCGTCAAAATTAGTAGCTTTTGCTGAACTTTAATGTCAGTCTTTGAAAGTGCTCTGTTTACCCTGTTATGTACATAAGATAAACTACAAACATATATATAATATATATATATATATATATATATATATATATATATATATACATATATATATATATATTTTATAAAACCTTTATTTATTAAAACAATTTAAATGAATAATTTTTTAAAATTTTTTTTCTTTTACTTTAGGTAGTTTCGGTATGTTTACCTAGTCCGTCCCTCGACAAAATTTAAAATTTGTCGTTTTTCAAGCGATTGTTTTAAAAGTAAAGAAAATTTTTTTTTTTTCAAAATTTTTTTTTTTTGTATACTTTAGATCAATAAAATTAAAAATAATGATAACAAAATTTTTCGCCCCGCCCTCGGGTAAAGCAATTTCGGTTCCATGACCTAGTCTTTAACTTACGACGAATTTTAGAAATCATTTTTTTTAAACTTAATGAAATAAAGTAATTTTTGTTTTTAAATTCACTCCAAACTTAAATTTAAAAATGCATATTAATTTAATACAAAACCTACAAAAATTCAGAATGGATGGAGAAAACTAGTTTTTTAGTGTCTGCTAGTGAAAAAGACCAATCGGATTCCATTCTCGGAACTACACGAGAACAGAACAACTAACTCTAGACAACATTTTCTTCTTAGAACTTTTGAATCTCCCCACACTTAAGTAGCTGTGGTGTCGAATTTGTAATTAACTTCATTGTCAATTTCTTTTGGACCATAATCAACTTGCATATCTGTGACTTTTGCTTTAAGCCATTGGTCGGATTCCTGTGTAACATCCACAAATTCAACTAGTTTCGCCTTTTCTTTAGGCGATAGATTGGATACTAACCGGTTACATAACTTAAAGTTTCCCTTGGTTCTAGCATCGCGAATCCGTTTAATAAGTTTCTTCATTGAACTGTTAATAACGGGGTCATTTAATTTCGCATCAACAACGGGGTTCTTTGTTATCAGGTCATCATTAGGTGTTACTTCATCTTCCCCACACTTAGGCGTTTTATTATTGTTAAGCACTACCGTTGGAGTTAGTAAAACAATATGGTTCTTACCAATCGTTTTTATCGGTTCAACGGTTTTGGTTGGTGGAGATTTAGACTTTCGACTCACAAAGGTGATCGATTTTTCACCATCACTAAGTGTCATTCTACCCTCTCTTACATCAAATAACGCCCCGGTGGACGCTAAGAATGGTCGACCTAAAATTAGAGGAATGTTTGGGTCCTCTTCTATGTCAGTGACAATAAATTCGACTATAAAGGTTAAATTACCTACTTGAACGGGTAGGTTGTCAGCAATTCCAACTGGGTGCCTAATGGTTTGATCAAAGAGTCGAACACTCATCTCTGTTGGACTTAACTCACCTACTCCTAATCTCTTATATAATGAAAGAGGCATAACACTTATACTCACACCTAAATCTGCTAGTGCATCATACATGACACAATCACTAAGTAGACAATGAACAATAAATTCACCCGGATCACCCAACCTGGGTGGAAGTTTTGGTGGAACTGTCTTCACCGGGTTTATCTTTACGGTTTTTGTTTCTTGCACTTTCTTATTCTTCTTCTTCTTTCCAGAGGTATCACAAACTTTATTACCTATTACTTTCTCATACTCAACTCTTTTTCTTGGAAACGGGATGGGTGGTCTGTATGGTGCCACCACTGGCTTTACATACTCGGGTGGTGGTGGTATTGTAACTTCTTCATTGTTACTCACATCTAAAACCTTCCCATCTTCTGATGCTGGTGTTTCAGAATTCGTTGATACCATATTAACATTCTCATTCCGAGGATTTACTTCAGTATCACTCGGTAGCTTTCCTTGTTCCCTCTCACTCGTCATGCTAGCAAGAGTACCTACGTGTTTTTCTAGATTCAAAATGGAAGCTTGTTGAGTTCTTAATGACTGATCAAACCTCTCATTTGTTTGGGTTTGAGATTTTATAAATTGTGTTTGAGATTCCATTAGCTTTGCCATCATTTCTTCTAGATTTGGCTTTTTATCTTCGGTTTGTTGTGGTGGTTTATACAAGCCGGGTCTTTGTTGATTGAAAGTGTTGTTTTGAGTTGGCTGGTTATTCGGACCTTGTTGGTTGTACGAGTTATTGTTGGGTCCATTTGGATTGTAAAGAATGTTTTGATTTCGATTGAAGTTTGGCCTTGGCGGTTGATGATAATTATTTCTCGGCCTTTGGTTCATGTAGGAAACATTCTCTCGTTGTTCCATCGTTTGCTCAATGTGGCAATCTTTCGTTAAGTGTGGTCCACAGCATTGCTCACAACTGATTCGTATTGCGTGAATATCTTTATTCATCTTTTCCATTCGTCTTTCGAAAGCATCTATTTTTGCGGAAACGGAATCAAAGTCATGGCTAGAATCGGCTCTAGCCGCTTTAGATGAACGAAAGATATCTTTTTCTTGATGCCACTCATGTGAGTGAGATGATGTGTTATCAATAATTTTGTAAGCTTCAGTTGCGATTTTCTTCATAATGGAACCACCAGCTGTTATGTCGATGTCTTTTCGTGTAGCAATGTCGCATCCTTGGTAGAATATTTGTACTATTTGATAAGTGTCTAAACCATGTTGCGGACATCCTCTTAACAACTTTCTAAATCTTGTCCACGCCTCATATAGAGTTTCATTTGGCTTTTGCGTGAACGTAACTATTTCTCCTTGAAGTCTCACGGCTTTAGATGCCGGAAAGAATTGTTTAAGAAATTTTTCAACTAACACATCCCATGTATCAATCGCCCCTTCAGGTAATGATTCTAACCAATCTTTGGCTTCTCCCTTTAAAGTCCAAGGAAATAACATGAGATAGATCTGTTCATCCTCAACTTCTCTGATTTTGAATAGAGTACAGATCCTAATAAAGGTTCGAAGATGTTCGTTTGGATCTTCTTTTGGCGTACCACTATATTGGCATTGATTAGTTACCATGTGTAGGATTTGTCCTTTGATTTCATAATCTGTCGCATTAATGTCTGGCTTAATAATGGCGTGACCTTGGCCAGTGCGTGTAGCTCTCATTCGGTCTTCCATACTTAGAGGTTCAGTTACTTCCATAATTGAATTTGTTGAATACGAATCACTGGAGGATTCTGATTTAATGGTTTCTTCCTCGACAATCTCTGGATGAGTGATTTGTGGTTCAGGAGGAATGATTAGTGGTTCAGGATCTCTGAATTGTCCCTGAATATCCTTCGGATTCTCAATTGTGAGGTCGGGTTCAAAAAATGGATTATCGGAAATTTGAATTGGAGTATTTGGTCGACTAGATGACGATTCTAAAGAAAAATCAACAGCGGCAATATTGGCTAAATGTCTTGATCTGGTTACAGGTGGTGAACGTATGAAAGGTGGTGAACGTTTTGCTCGGTGCATTCACTGAATATCCTATTAGTTATAAAGATAAAAATTATATAAGTTATCAAATTAATAGACTTTTCTGATTTTGCCCACGTTTCGAATAGCCAATAGATGCAGCAGGTAGCCATGACCCTTTAAATCGGAAGCCCACAACTCGCCACTAACAAATCCAACTATTACTACGAACCAGAAAATTTTGGATGTCTATCAATTTAACCGCTTAAAATAATTTTTCGTTTTGAATTTTTAGAGAAGAAATAGAAAAGTCTATGTCCTAAAAACTAGAGCGTCGAAAAAATAAGAAAGAAAAAGAGCGCGTCAGAAATGGTCGAAAAAAATAAAAATAAAAAGAACGTAGTACGTCGAAACTTAAAAGTCTAAAAACTAAGAAAGTTACGTCTAAAGGTATTAAAGCTTAAAGGAATTCTAAATCCAAAACGGCAATAACTTAAAAAGTACTAAAATCTTAAAACGGCGTCGCAAAATTCTAAAGCACCTAAATCTTAGTCTAAAGAAAAAGTACTTAAGGGTTTTTACGGCAAAGCTTAAAAATCTAGAAATAAAAATAACTACGGCAAAAACAATATTAAAACTAATTACGAACGATAAACATACAATTTACGAATAAACGATTAAAAAGATACGAAATATAAAAAGATATAAAAAGTGATAAAATTATTTATTTTATAAAAATATTATTTTTATATTATTATTTTATAAAAGTATTAAGTTTATATATTTATTAAAACTAATTAACACTTAAATTACAAATTTATTAAAACTAAAATTAACTAATATTAAATTAAACCCTAATCTTAATTAATTAATAATAATAATAATTAAACATTAACCCTAATTTCGTACGTATTATGATCAGGCCAGTCAAATCACTCCATACGATCGCATGGAGTGCTAGTTGGATATTCATGCGGTCGCATAAATTAGGAAACCAGGCCAGAAGTTGGGCTGCTACAGTGTAGTGGCCCGTATACTTTTATTTTTATTTTTTTCTGTTTTAATAAAATATATTTATATAAACAAATAAAAACTTATATTTTAAAAACTAAAATAAAAATAAAGAAACTTTATAATTTTATATATATATTTAACAAACTCTTAAAAATATATATATTTTGTTTTTTTATATTTTTGTTATTTTTAAAAATTAAAACGTATTTTTACAAAAAGAAATTAAAACTTAATAAAAATCCTTTTTTTTATATATAGCGTTTCGCTTCGTCGAGTCCCCGGCAGCGGCGCCAAAAACTTGATTTATGCGAGGTGTAGTACGAAATAATACTATTAAATACGATACAATTTTACACAAGTTATTATTTATTTATAGAGTGGATATACCTAAACCTTGCTACAACACTTATAGGCAGTGTACCTAATCGTACAGTAGTGTAGTTTTTAGTAAGTCCGGTTCGTTCCACAGGGAGCTAGCTGAGTTTAACGCTATATTTTTAACAACTATATTTATATATAATTATATATAGTAATATTATTATAAAAGGGGGTTTTTTACCGTTTAATGACCGGTTTGTCGATTTTAAATAAAGCGTAAAGATAAATGACGATAATATAAATGACAGAATTTAAATTGCGATAAAGTAAATTGCAGTAATTAAAATGACAATAAATAAAGGTACGATGAAATATGAAATAAAAGTATTATGCTTATTTAAACTTCCGTAATCATGATGTTCGACGTGTTGATTCTAATTTATTACCCGGGTTAATTGTCCTTTGTCCTGGATTATTTGATACCTATTTGGTTTTTGTCCATAATAGTCCATCGGTCATAATTATAAAATGCTCGTCAAATTAACCTTATTCCCGAAGTCAAATATTCCAACTAATTAGGGATTCGAACTGTAACAAGGTTTTAATACTTTGTTAATAATTACACCAGGTTATCGACTGCGCGTAATGCAAGGTTTTAATACTTTGTTAACAATTACACCAATTATCCTTGTATGTAATCCACCCCTGTTTTAATGAGATATGAATATTAATTTACCCACTTGATCAGAATGAATAATCAATTACCCAGCCCGAATAATTAATTAAATGATCGTAAAAGATGTCGTATAAACGTCACTAAATAGGACATACATAATCATTTTAATAATTATTAGATTAACTAATTTGAAGATAGGTTCGACAGGTTCCAATGAGTTGTCGCTCAATTAGACAATACCCCCTATCTATTAATAGTCATAGTCCAATGTCCACAAGTGTCAGTCTTTTGTCCAAACCTTAATTATGGTACAAAATCTAATAACCCCATCTTAATATTTAGTCTAACATCATGATTACTTTGGCTTAAATAAGCATAATAATAACTTAGTTACGAGACATTAATTTAAAAAGGAAGAACATAGCTTACAGTGGTGATTAATCGCGTAGCGTTGCACGGACAGAATTTCGACTTAAAACCCGTAAAACATTCTTAAAATAACCTTATTATTATTAACTTAAAATTAAAATTAAAATTATAAATATATATATATATATATATATATATATATATATATATATATATATATATATATATATATATATATATATATATATATTGAGAGTGAGATAGATATTATGTTGGTACATAACTCGTCCGAAAAACTGACTTTTTATAGAACTTGTCCTGCTACAGTAACTCGTGCGGTCGCATGAGATTTTAGTTCAAATCTCATGCACTCGCATGGGTTTTATGCCTATTTCCCATGCGATCGCATGGCCGTCAGATCCAGCTCACATATTTTTTGTTTGCTAGTTTGTCGACGTTATTTAATATAATATATATATATATATATATATAATTACTTTTCCTTATTTTAATTAGTAACATGCCAAAAATGACCATATATATATTTTTTAAACCCATTTGCAAATTAACTAGGAATTCTTTTTATTTTTTTATTATTTCTTTATCCATTTTTTCAACTATAAATACTACACTCAATCTTCACAAATTTTGCCACAAAAAATTAGAGAACCTTCAAAATCCTCTGGAGAAATATTGTAAGTTCTCTACGTTAGTTTTTTTTATTTTATACATTTTTATTTATTTTATTGTACTAGCCGATATTAATTATAGAAAATATGAAACAATTATAACAAAATCAAGTAAACACTTGATAATTAGTATTAACTATTATGTTAGATATAAAAATTATTTTCATGAATTATATGTACGGATTTAATATTTTTTTTATTTAAAAACTAATTTAAGAATATATATATCATATACAGATTATATATATATAACAAAATAAATCAATAGAAAATATTGTAGATACTTAAAATGTGTAAAGATAATTTTTTTAGGTCATATATAACATAAAAGTAATTGTAGAATCAAAATTGTAATTTATTTACTATTTTATATATTTATTCTCTAAATTTTTATCGGTAGCTATTATATATATGTATATAAAAATAGAATTAATTGATGTAAACTATTTGGAACTATAAGAATGAATAGAAAATAGTTAGGAACTCCTAAGAAAGTTATAAAAATGATTTTTTAGAATTTTTGGATTATTATTTATAATTAATTTCGATTATATATTAAAAGATATACAAAATTCGTAATAAATATGTTTATCAGCAATAAAAATACATAAATAATTTTTTTTAGTTTATTAAACATATAGAAGCCTGAGAAAATTATAAACTAATTTACTTAAGTTGATTTGGTATTTATTACATAATTAATTTTGATTTAATGTAAACTAAGAACAATATTAGAAATAAATACTAAAACGTGATAAAAATATTTTATAAAATTTTCATATGTTTATTAAGATTAGTAGATACTGAGAAAAATATAAAATATAATTTTAAACTCGTTTACCTATTTTTTTATATTTTAAGTATTAAACGATTATTGAAAATAATAATTAATACATAAACAAATAGTAATATTGTATAGATTATTTTATAAAATTTTGTACAAATTATCTACTATTTGAAGTCAATAAAATATTAATTAGAATTATTAGATGATTTATTGATATATAAATTTGAATTTAGATAATTTATATATATATATTTCGATATATATAATAAATATAAGATTTATATTAATCAAATAATAGTATATAAATTTAAGATCTGTAATAAATATGTAAGACATAATTATTATATATTTAACCTATCTACAAAATTAAACTAATAATACTTTGTTATAAGATTAATTTTAAAATAAATTAATAATGATAATACATTAATAATATTAAATATATTCAAACTTAATATAATATATATTTACTGTATAAGTAAATTATATCAATGTGTCGTATTTCTATACGCACATAACGTGAACGTTATACTCTAAAGATAACGTGCACTATATACAAACTTCATCGCTACTTACAGTCGTAAGTGAATGATGTCTAGGTTGCCATTTATGGGTAAGCTTGTGGATCTCGAATGTCATGACTTTGATTCTGGTCAAGAGTCCTGGGCCCCCGGTTACATCTGGTCATTCCTGACTTATTTGATAGCAACGAAGTTTGAGTAAAGTAGTACAACGTCTTACTAATGAATATAACCTGAACCTATAAACTTTCCATAAGTTGAAACCTTCCTATTTTGGACTGTCACTATTAATATAATTCATTATATTAATAAACATACACTTGGTCTATTAGACATTTATTGATCGAACGTTATACCTCTAGGTTGATATCCCGGTCACTTACTTGCTTTACTTTCCTTTCTTGCGTGGAATACTTCAACTGCTATTTAAGGTGATTTTCATAGCCCCACTTTTACTATTTATTAAACTGTTTATAACTTTTGGGGTGAGACACATGCTTGCTTTATAACTGTTTTACGTTTAGACACAAGTACTCAAATGTTATTATGCTGTCATGCTTTGATTCATGCAAATCCTCACCGTAATATCGTCCATTGCTGCGTATAAAAGGCAAACTTAATTATTGTGAATAGGCCTATTGAGAGTAACGTCTCTAAGCATTTGACCGTTGGTCTTTGGTTACATAATAATGATTCAACGACACTGAATAACAAAGTGTCACGAGGTAACTTTTGTTTAGTCGCGATATTACAAACTTCAGCAACACATTTAGATTGATATGTTTGGTATCAATCAACTTTAAACTAAATCTTGTGGTCTAATGCATATTATATAAACCTATGAATTTCACTCAACCTTTTTGGTTGACACTTTAAGCATGTTTTGTCTCAGGTGACGAATAAGATGATTACCATGAGTGCTACTTGATGAATTGAATGCTGCTACATGGAGTCTTCATTCATTATATTTACTTTGCATTAAGACTATTATTATTATTTCAGTTTGAATTTGATGTAAAACTTTTAATGCTTCTGCTGTTTTATTAATAAATGTTTTATTCAAAACGTCTCATTTAAACTCGTTCTCGTTTATACAACTGTGTTATGATATGAATGGTCACAAATACCCCTGACCCTATTTGGGGGTGTGACAGAGTGGTATCAGAGCAGAGTTGTTGTAGAGAACCAGGATTGCATTTTATGTGTGCCTTATACAATTAGGTACCTTAGCAATGTAGGACTACAACTTTCCTTGACCATAGTGCCTTTAATTGTTGTCTTTAATTGTTAAATGCTACACTATAATTTAGAATCTTTACTTATCTTAGAATGCCAAGCCAATCTAAGAATTTTTCTAAGTACTATCCAATTACGCCACCGCATTTAAATGCGATACCATGATTTCTGAAATTCTTGACATTCCTATGTCATCTATCATAGTTTTGTGTATTACATATGTGTTACATGAAATATTATCCATGATTTTTGAAACTCCTATATTTGTTACTACTCACATTCAAACGTATGTAACTCCCTGTTATATCACGTACTGATGTTTTAGCAGAGAGGTATAAAATATTATTAAATTTTACAAGAAAATACTATTAAATACGATACAATTTTACACAAGATATTTATTTATTTAGAGAATGGATATACTTAAACCTTGCTACAACACTTATAGGCAGTGTACCTAATCGTACAGTAGTGTAGTTTTTAGTAAGTCCGGTTCGTTCTACAGGGAAATCTTTAAACAAAGCTTAACGCTATATTAGTTTACTTTTATAAAAATACAAATATATATATAAGTAATATTATTATTATAAAGGGGGGTTTTTACCGTTTAATGACCGGTTGTCAATTTTAAAACTTTAGTCGCAGTTAAAACCAAATGTAAAATAATAAATAAAAGACTTAATTTAAAGCGTAAAGTAAATAACGATAATGAAATTGCGAATAATAAAAGTGTGATAAAATAAACTTGCGATAATTAAAAAGTACGATAATTAAAAGTGCAATTAAATACAATAAAAATAAAAATGCGATAATTAGAAGTGCAATTAAATATAAAATAAAGGAAATTAAATATGAAATAAAAGAATTATGCTTATTTAAACTTCCGTAATCATGATGTTTGATGTGTTGATTTTAGTTTTATGCCCATGGGTTAATTGTCCTTTGTCCTGGATTATTTAATATGTCCGTCTGGTTTTTGTCCATAACAGTCTATCAGTCATAAATATAAAGTGCGAGTGTCCTCGTCAAATTATCCTTATACCCGAAGTTAAATATTCCAACTAATTGGGGACTTAAACTGTAACAAGATTTTAATACTTTGTTTAATAATTACACCAGGATGTCGACTGAGTGTAATCCAAGGTTTTAATATTTTGTTATCAATTATACCAAGTGTCCTTGTACATAATTTCACCCCTGTTTTAATTATTCTAGTGGCTATTAATCCATTCCCGTGTCCGGTTAAATGAACGATTATTCGTACATATAAATACCCCGCCCATCGTGTCCGATCGAGTGTATATGGTAATTTATAGGAACGCCCAATTTTAAATCTTTATATTAACATTAACAAACTATCATTTAGTTAAACAAATATAAAGCCCATTAATAGCCCATAGTCTAATTTCCACAAGTGTCGTTCTTTTATCCAAACCCCAATTATGGTACAAAGCCCAATTACCCAGTTTTAGTAATTAGCCCAACATCATGATTACTTCGGATTAAATAAGCATAATAATAACTTAGCTACGAGACATTAATGTAAAAAGGTTGAACATAACTTACAATGATTAAAAATAGCGTAGCGTTACACGGACAGAATTTCGACTTACACCCTTACAACATTCGCTAACATACCCTTATTATTAGGATTAAAATTAAAATTAAAATTAAAATATAAATTATATATATATATATATATTTTACGTATATAGATAGAGAGAATGATATATGATGATTAAAAATGCTCAGAATTCGGTTGCTTTTATAGGGAGTTTCAAAACTTGGGGCTCCGCGACTCGCGGCACTTTTAGCCTTCAAACTCCGCGAGTCGCGGAGTTTGTGAATACAGCTCACCAGCTTTTGGCTCTTTGTTTGCCGACGTTTTATAAATAAATATAATATATTAAATAATTATAAGAATTATTTAAATATTATATTATATTTATGTGCATAGTTGACTTGTAATTTTTAGTCCGTTGCGTCGAGCGTTGAGAGTTGACTTATGTCTCGGTTCCGGATTTTCGAACGTCCTTGCGTACAATTTAATATCTTGTACTTTGCGTTTTGAATCTTGTACTCTTGTAATTTCGAGACGTTTCTTATCAATAATTGGAACCTCTTTGATTGTATTTTGTACTTTTGAGCTTTTTGGTCGTTTGCGTCTTCAATTCGTCGAATCTGTCTTTTGTCTTCACCTTTTATTATTTAAACGAATATCACTTGTAAATAGAACAATTGTAACTAAAAGCTTGTCTTTCTTGAGGAATAATGCTATGAAATATATGTTCGTTTTTAGCATTATCACGTACCTATATGCCTTATGCCTTTATGCATCGGTTTGCGAACCGGAAAATGTCATTGGGTTATCACAGTATACGAACTGAAAGTCTTTAATCAAAAGATTATTAGATTACATACTTATCACTTTATGATCTCGACACATCATATCTTATTATATCTTATCATATCTATCCCAATAGACTTTGTCTAACACTTTTCCTAAATTCCCTCCGTAAATTACAGAAATCTTTTTGCTATTATAGAAATCCCTGACATGCTTTTAATTATGGTCTATAACGTGTCGGACGCAATTACTATCCTTGGTAGGAGCAATAGTAAAGCTCACCCTTATGATTTTTCGGTCTGGCACAAGGTCCTGTCTTTGACCATGCTATGCAACCACCGTTCTTATGGTTGACACCCGATTTAGTTCAGGTGACCTAATGAATTCCAGGTGAATTCCTAGGATTTTACGTTCAATGGTAATGAACGCATTGAAAATAGGGTTTTCAGAAAACAAATCGGTTTGTAATTTTGATCAAAATATTTTCTCGTTCAAGCTCGAGTTTAGATATCATTGAATTCCATGAGTTTGAATTCTCAATCTTTAAGGTCAATCTCTAGGATTGAGTAATATCAGGCTTAAATGCTGATTTTTGATCTTTTAAGGAGATTATCCTTTCTGGGGATCTGATTCATTAGTCTTATCCAGCTAATTTGCATGGTGCCCCCCCATTTTACGAGATAAATCCTTCTCATGGTTAGGATAAATCTGACCACTTGGCGACCCTGTTTAATGCTGAGGTCCGTGGATTTCCTGCTGATTTTAGTGATGACTTTTCTAGATTTTTCGTCAACCAACAGCTGGTCTGGACGACAACTTCATGACCTAAATCAAGAAGCGCGTTTCTTTTTCGGAAGACTTTACTTCCTTTTAATGATGGAATTGATTCATCGTGTAGATCCATCTCTTCTTTTCTTTCATCGGGTAAAACAGTTTAGTTTAGTCCAAAGCAAAAGTATTTTCAGTTATTTGTACAAAAATATGTGATATATGTTTTGAATAACTTGGAGAATTTTCCCACACTTGGCTTTTATTTTCCTTTTTTATCGTCCTCTATTCCATTTTAAATGAATTTTAACATTTTGGTTGGTTTCTCAATTTATGTCCTTTCTGAGGTAACAATAATTTCGGTGTTAAAACCTAGTTTTATCGTTCATAAATATGTATAAACATGATTTTGAGTTCATTTAATTGAGAATTTTGAAAAATTTTACTAGAATTGGGTAGTCAGTATATAAGACTAGGGCTGTTCTTTATTATCAGAGAGCACTAGATTCTAATACAACTACTGCTTTACTAGTATTTTTAATGGTAACCAAGTGTATAAAGTAAAAATTTTAAAATCCGAAAGAATTTAACCCCTTCCCACACTTAAGATCTTGCAATGCCCTCATTTGCAAGAAATTAGTAACAATTTAAATTATTGAGGGTGATTTGTGTGAAAATGATTAAATTTTTACCAAAGTTTCCAAATATATTGGCGTTTGTTTGCTGAATGATAAATGGTGCACATCATTTGTTCATTCCGTCTTGTTGTTATTTCACATATATTTTGCATCTTGTCGTCAAAATTAGTTGCTTTTGCTGAACTTAATGCCAGTCTTTGAAAATGCGTTGTTTTACCCTGTTGTGTACATAAGATAAACTGCAAACATATATACATATTTTTGAAGTTTGGTATATTACCCCACATTCAAAAATTATTAAAATCTAAGAATAAAAGTTAGAAAATTATAAAAACTATTACAATATTAACATAAGTATTAAACGTATCAATCATTACAAATTACTAAATAAAATAAAAAAATAAAAAAAAAACTAAGTAGACTAGGGATGATACTGGTACCAATAGGGGTTCCAAGCATAACCATAGGTGCTATAGAATGCTTCAGCAGGGTTATACGTAGGATACGGTGGTTGCATCTCTATAGACCAGGGAGGGAATATGGGTTTTGGTGTAGGAATATAGTTTCTACCTATATGTTGGCAATGAGCTATGATTTGGTTCTGATGAACTTGCCAATCTTCAAATGCTCTCTGTCTAGCATTTTCGTACTCCTGTGAAGCTATAAACCTTTGCATTTCTTGCATCTCATTTCCCCCTCCTACATTACCTTGCTGTTGGTTTCTCTCAACCTGTGGATGTCTACCATGGTACTGTACTGCGGCGTTATTTCGCCTCTTCAAAACTTTCGCACCATGGTATACATTTAAACCTATAGTATCGCGGGGTTCTGGTTCTTCGACTAATAATCCCCCCCGACTTATATCCACACCGAGATATTCAGCAATCAAAGTAATAAAAATACCACCTCCTATTATGCTATGCGGTCTCATCCCCCGAACCATAGCTGATAAATAATAACCCACACAATACGGTATACTTACAGCGCTTTGTGGGTCTCGAATACACATATGGTAAAACAAATCCTGTTCATTTACTTTTTCCTTGTTCTTACCCCTTTGTGTAATCGAATTAGCTAAAAACCTATGAATTACTCTTAATTCAGCTCTATCTATATCCAAATAAGAGTAATTTCCCCCTTTGAAACGGTGATGGCTTGTCATTTGACTCCACACACCGTGTGTATCAAAATTTTCATCTATCTTTCTACCATTTAGTATCAACCCTCTACAATCGGCAGATGCTAACTCCTCAGGCGTATATATACGTAAAGCCTGAGCCATGTCTAGTAAAGACATGTGGCGCATCGAACCTCCTAAAAAAATCTAATAAAAGATCGATCGGTTAAACTAGCTACCCGATCATTCAACTCTATACTACACAACAATTCTTCACACCATACTTTATATACAGGTCTACGCATGGTGAATAAACGTACCCAGTCATTAAAAGTAGAATTACCATACCTCTGTACAAGTAATTCCCTAATTGGCCCGGCCAATTCTACAGCTTCTAAGGGTCCCCATTCTATGACCCTCGGTACCTCAACAACTTTAGAATGAAGAGTATGCAAACCCCTTTGGTATTTTGGATAATCTATCCAAAGTCTGTCAAATCTCAGGTTCGGGTGCAAATCTTCCAAGTGCTTATCAGAAAATGTCATGACTGGGTGAGGTATATCTTGCTTGTAGTAGTTATCCACCTCCTGTTGTTCCACATTCTCAGCAGGAGCATTGCGAGCTTGGGATGAAGATTCACCCCTTTCAGTCTGCAAAACACATCAAACACAATTTTTGTGCATCCAAATATGCATTAGTGTCAGCAAAATCATCAATCAAAATAATTACAATGACATGATCAATTTATATCAAACTTAAGCTCATTTTCACATTTTTATCAAATCTACACTTTTTCAAATAAGCATATACAAAAATGTTCGCTAAGTTCATAAGCATTCAACTCAAATAACATGTCAAAATAATCATTACTAGCAATTAAACAAGTTTCAAATGGCATTATCTCTCAAAAATCAAGTTCATGAATTTTTAGACTTGAAAAAGTCCACTTTAATTCTCAAAATCATGTTTAGGCTCAAAGTTTGGATCATTTAACTACCTAAACATGTTACACTACTTAATTTAGCAACAATTCATGACAAAAATCGGCCATAACCTGTTTATATCAAAAAGCCCCAAATTTGCTCAAGAACACAAACTCTAGATTACTCAAAATTTGAAGTTTAAGGCTTCTAATCATGTTAAATAGCATCAATCTAGGTTATACAAGCATAATACATAAACAATTTAAGCCTAATTACACTAAAAAGCATCAAAATCAAATTGGAACAAAATTGCTCAAGAACACTAATTTTCGAATTAAATGGTGTTTAGGTGTAGAAATTTATCGTTTTTCTTGAGTAATTCCTTGATAGCATCCTTCTCAACATGATTTTAGTAAAAAATTTGGTGATTAACGGTTAAAAATTGTGATTTTGGGGTGTATTTTTCGGGTTTTTGCGGGTATGTTTCGCTGTGTTCTTCGCAGTATGTGTTTTGTGGTGTGTGGACTGATCAGTTTTTGCGTTATATTTTTTTTCTGTATTTCGGTCCTCCCGCGACTCGCGGTGTTTGGGCCTTCAAACTCCGCGAGTCGCGGAGTTTGCTTTTTTTTTTTTTTTTTTAAACATCTTATATTAATTAAAACAATTAAATAATTAATTTTAAAATTTTGTTTCCCTTGTTATTTAGGACGAGGTCGTTTCGGATAGATGTCCTAGTCCGTTCCTCGACAAAATTTTAAAATTTGTCTTTTTGTAGCGATTGTTTTAAAAGCTAAGATTTTTGGGTTTTTTTTTAATGTTTTTGGCATACTTTAATTCAATAAGATTAAAAATAATGATAATAAAAGTTCTCGTCCCTCCCTTGGGTAAAGCAATTTCGATTCAACGACCTAGTCTTCAACTTACGACGAATTTTAAAAATCATATTTTTAACTTAATGAGATAAAGTAAATTTTTGTTTTTAAATTCACACAACTTAAATATAAAATTCAAAATTAATATTAAAAATTCATACCAAACTTAAAATTTGAAATGCATAAAAATAAAATTCATATTTTAAAAATTAAAAATTCACACCAATCTTAATTTAAAAATTCATATTATAAATTCACACCAAACTTATATTAATTTTTCAAATATTTACAATTTTAAATATATTGTTTTTATAAAGTTTACAATATTAATTTAAGATTTAAATATTAATTTTAAAAACATGGTAAAAATAAAATTAAAAATCTTTTTGGCTTTTTATCCCACTTTAATCAATCAAATATTATCAAAAATATGCGCCCCTCTTTTCGGTAAAGTAATTTCAGTTCCAAGACCTAATTTAACTCATGACGAATTTTTGAAATATTTTGGGTTGATTGATTAAAGATATTTATACCTTAAGAATAAACGTTAAATTTCGCAGTGATGTAATAAATTTTTGAATGATATCAATAATTTCGGTCGCCAAACCTAATTTTATTCAATACCAATTTAATACTTTTTAGCGAACAAATTAGCGTTTATTATCAAAAGGTTTAAAAATAATAAAAAAAATAAAAACTGTACAAACATACCTGTGAAATAGATTTCTTAGTTATATGATCTATCCCATTCATAAGATAGTCGGTTTAATTGGTTTTCCATGGCTACATAGGCGTAACCTCGAGCATTCAGACATATGAACGGTCCGTCTCTGCATAAAGTAACAAATTCGGTATTTGAATAGGTTTGATTATTTGAACATTTACCTCCATGTGACCATTTTCCGCATTTGTGACATCTTTCTAGGTGTCGTGCTCTTCTTTTCGCTGCGGATTTTGATTTTCCTTTACCAAATTGTAACTTATTATCTTCGCATCTGGATTCTTTTCTAACTCCGTCCATTCTTTCTCTGATTACTGATACTATTTCACTCGATAGTATGTCATTATTACGTTTAGTGATCAAAGCGTGTAGCATTAGACCATGGTTTAGTTCACAGGCAGTCTTCATTTCCTAAAAAAAATAAAAATTCAGAATGGGGGGAGAAGACTAGTTCTTTAGGGTCTGCTAGGGAAAGACCATTCCGGTTCCATTTTCGAGAACTACACGAAAACAGACAATCTAACTCTAACAGAAATACATATTATCCTTTAAAGACTTGATTCTCCCCACACTTAGTTAGCTGTGGTGTCGAAATTGTGATTAACTTCGTTGTCGACTTCCATCGGACCATGTATGTAATGTTTAACTCTGTGACCATTAACTTTAAATTCAATCCCTTTTGAATTTATTAATTCTATCGTTCCGTATGGGAAAACTCTTTTGACTATGAATGGTCCAGACCATCTTGATTTCAATTTTTCAGGAAATAGCTTGAATCGTGAATTGAAAAGAAGAACTCTGTCTCCTTCTTTAAATTCTTTTGAACTTCTGATTCTTTTATCATGCCATTTCTTCGTTCTTTCTTTATAGATTAACGAATTATCGTATGCTTCATGTCTTAATTCTTCTAATTCATTTAATTGACTTAATCGTAGACGTCCAGCTTCATGTAAATCAAGATTACATGTCTTCAAAGCCCAAAACGCTTTGTGTTCAATTTCTACTGGAAGATGACATGCTTTTCCATAAACAAGTCTAAAAGGTGTGGTTCCAATTGGAATTTTGTAGGCTGTTCTAAAAGCCCAGAGTGCATCCTCCAATTTAATGGACCATTCCTTCGGATTTGATCCTACGGTTTTCTCTAGACTACGTTTTAAAGCTCGGTTGGTATTTTAAACTTGTCCACTTGTTTGTGGATGATATGCGGTGGAGATTTTATGAGTTACTCCATATCTTTTAAGAACTTTCTCAAGTTGATTATTACAGAAATGAGTACCCCGATCACTTATTAAAGCTTTCGGTGTTCCAAACCTTGCAAAGAGATGATTTAAAAAGTTGACTACAACTCGTGCATCGTTAGTTGGGAGAGCTTGTGCTTCCGCCCATTTAGATACATAATTAATGGCTACGAGTATATATAGATTATTATGAGATTTTGGAAATGGACCCATAAAGTCAATACCCCAAATGTCAAATACTTCACATACTTGGATGACATTTTGTGGCATTTCATCACGTTGACTTATTTTTCCGGCCCTTTGACAAGCATCACAGGATTTGCAAAGAAGGTGTGCGTCTTTGTAAATTGTAGGCCAATAGAATCCAGCATCATAAACTTTTCTTGCTGTTAGTTGAGGACCATAATGCCCTCCTGTTGGTCCTGTGTGACAATGGTTTAATATTTTACTAGCTTCATCTCCAAATACACATCGGCGTATTATTCCATCGGGACAACTTTTAAACAAATGTGGATCTTCCCAGAAATAGTGTTTTATATCACTGAAGAATTTCTTTCGTCTTTGGTACGATAATCCTTTTTCAAGGAATCCACAAACTAAATAGTTTGCATAGTCTGCAAACCATGGGATTTCATTATAATCTATCTTCAATAGATATTCATCAGGAAAGTTGTCTTGTATGGCCGATTCATTTAGAACTTCTAATTCGGGATTTTCAAGACGAGAAAGGTGATCAGCGGCGAGATTTTCTGCTCCTCTTTTATCTCGGATTTCAATATCAAACTCTTGTAAGAGTAAGATCCAACGGATTAATCTTGGTTTAGCATCTTGTTTTGAAAATAGGTATCTAAGAGCAGAATGGTCGGTATAGACCACCGTTTTTGCTAGAACGAGATATGATCGAAATTTGTCAAAAGCAAAGACAATAGCAAGGAGTTCTTTTTCAGTAGTTGTATAGTTCGTTTGTGCTCCTTGTAACGTCTTACTAGCATAATATATAGGTTGAAATCGTTTTTCAATCCTTTGTCCTAAAACGGCTCCCATTGCAAAATCACTTGCATCGCACATTAGTTCAAATGGTAGATTCCAATTTGGTGTTATCATGATTGGCGTATTAGTTAGTTTCTCTTTAAGAATATTAAAAGATTTGATACATTCATCTGAAAAGATGAATGGAGCATCTTTTTCTAGTAGTTTATTCATAGGAGTGGCAATTTTAGAAAAATATTTTATGAAACGTCGGTAAAAACCGGCATGCCCTAGAAAACTCCTAACTCCTCTAACATTGGTGGGATGTGGAAGTTTAGCAATTACATCTACTATAGCTCTATCCACTTCAATTCCTTCTTTTGAAATTTTATGTCCAAGAACGATGCCTTCTTTAACCATGAAATGGCATTTCTCCCAATTAAGTACTAGATTTGATTGTTCGCATCTAATAAGCATTCGTTCCAGATTAACTAGACATGATTCAAATGTATCACCGAAGACTGAAAAGTCATCCATGAAAACTTCCATGCATTCTTCTATCATGTCGTGAAAAATCGCCATCATACACCTTTGAAAGGTTGCAGGGGCGTTGCAAAGTCCAAATGGCATGCGTTTGTAAGCAAAAGTACCATAAGGGCACGTGAATGTGGTTTTCTCTTGGTCCTCGGGTGCTATTGGAATTTGAAAATATCCGGAAAATCCATCTAGAAAACAATAGTAACTATTTCCGGCTAATCTTTCCAACATTTGATCTATGAAAGGTAAGGGAAAGTGATCTTTTCTGGTGGCGTCATTTAATTTTCTATAATCAATACATACATGCCATCCTGTTACAGTCCTAGTAGGAATAAGCTCATTTTTCTCATTTGTAATGACAGTCATGCCACCCTTCTTAGGCACGCATTGAACTGGGCTTACCCATGGACTATCAGAGATTGGATAAATTAGACCTGCATCTAGCAGTTTAATAATCTCTTTCTTAACTACATCTTGCATATTAGGATTTAGTCTTCGTTGGCGTTGCACATACGTTTTATGACCTTCTTCCATAAGGATTTTATGTGTGCAATACGAAGGACTTATTCCTTTAATATCATGAATCTTCCATGCAATGGCTGGTTTATGAGCTTTCAACACAGAAATGAGTTGTGATTTCTCATTTTCAGTAAGAGAAGACGATATTATTACAGGTAATTCAGATTCACCATGTAAATAAGCGTATTCCAAATGGTTTGGAAGTGGCTTTAACTCTAATTTCGGAGGTTCTTCTATCGATGATTTATATCGATATCTGTCTTCTTCTTTTAGCATTTGAATTTCTTCTGTTGTTGGTTCATATCCATTAGCTATAAGTGTAGCTAACATTTCAGCTTCATCAATTTGTTCATTACCTTCTCCTAAAGAACATTCTCCTGTTCCTTGTAATTCTGGAAATTCTTCTAATAATTCTGCATGTGCATCTATAGTTTGAATATAATAACATGTATCATCTGCAGATTGCGGTTGTTGCATTGCTCTATCAACTGAAAAGGTAACACTCTCATCCTCTATACTTAGGGTCAATTTCTTACCGAACACGTCTATCATTGCTTTAGCCGTGTTTAAGAATGGTCTTCCTAATATGAGAGGAACTTGAGAATCTTCTTCCATGTCCAGAACAATAAAATCTACTGGAA
Organism: Rutidosis leptorrhynchoides; assembly: GCF_046630445.1. Classification (NCBI taxonomy): domain Eukaryota; kingdom Viridiplantae; phylum Streptophyta; class Magnoliopsida; order Asterales; family Asteraceae; genus Rutidosis; species Rutidosis leptorrhynchoides. The sequence continues at coordinate 28,680,149 of NC_092333.1, forward strand.
ATACTAAAGTACCAACTTTAACTAGCATGTTCTCCATTATCCCTCTAGGATATTTTATTGATCTATCGGCTAGTTGTATGCTTATTCTGGTTGGTTTCAATTCTCCAAGGTCTAGTTTAGCGTATAGTGAATACGGCATTAGATTTATACTAGCACCTAAGTCTGCTAATGCTTCTATTGAACTAAGACTACCCAGAAAACATGGAATTGTGAAACTTCCTGGATCAGATAGTTTTTCTGGTATCTTATTCAACAGTACTGCTGAACAATTAGCATTTATAGTAACAGCCGAGAGTTCTTCCATTTTCTTTCTATTTGAAATTAGATCTTTCAAGAATTTAGCATATCTAGGCATTCCTGAAATCACATCAATGAAAGGAAGATTTACATTTACCTGTTTAAACATATCCAAGAATTTGGATTGCTCGGCTTCAAGTTTCTCTTTCTTCATTTTACTCGGGTAAGAAAGTGGTGGTTGGTATAGTTTGACATAAGGTTTAGCCTTAGCTGTGTTATCTTCATTAACCTTTTCAACTACCGGTGCTTTTTCCTTATCTTGATCAGGTTGTGATTCTTGTATAGTAGGAATAGCTTCATCAGAAGTTACAGGTATTTCAGGTGGTTTAAGTGTTGTACCACTTCTTGTGGTAATGGCTTTAGCTGTTTCATTCCGGGGGTTAGCATTTGTATCACTAGGTAGACTTCCCGGTTTTCTTTCACCTATTAACCTTGCTAGGTTACTTACTTCTTGTTCCAGATTTTGAATAGAAGCTTGTTGATTTCTAAATGCTTGAGCATTTTGTTCATTGGTTTGTTTTTGAGATGTGAAAAACTGCGTTTGAGTTTCAACTAGCTTCGTCATCATATCTTCTAATTCGGCTTTTTATCATCGGTTTGTTGTGGTGGTTTGTTTTGAAAATTAGGTCTTTGCTGATTGTAAGTATTATTGGATACTTGTTGATTGCTAGGACCTTGTTGGTTGTTGTATGGAATATTTCTGTTATAGTTCTGGTTTTGATTGTAAATCGGTCTTGGAGGTTGATAATTATTCTGATAATTATTTCCAGGCCTTTGGTTTATGTATGAAATATTCTCTCTTTGTTCCATTGTTAATTCAATACTAAGACAATATTTTGTCAAATGTGGTCCTCCACACTGCTCACAACTAATTCGTATTGAGTGAATATCTTTAGTCATCTTTTCCATTCGTCTCTCCACAGCATCTATCTTTGCGGAAATGGAATCTAAGTCATGGCTAGAATCGGCTCTAGCTGCTTTAGATGATCTAACGATATCTTTTTCTTGGTGCCACTCATGTGAGTGGGAAGCAGTGTTATCAATAATTTTGTAAGCATCAGTTTCGGGTTTTTTCATAATAGAACCACCAGCTGCTATATCTATGTCTTTCCTTGTAGTGATGTCGCATCCTTGGTAAAATATTTGTACTATTTGACAGGTGTCTAAACCATGTTGCGGACATCCTCTTAATAACTTTCCATATCTAGTCCACGCCTCATATAGAGTTTCATTTGGTTTCTGTGTGAACGTAACAATTTCTGCTTGAAGTCTTACGGCTTTAGATGCAGGAAAGAATTGTTTAAGAAATTTTTCAACTAAAACGTCCCATGTATCAATCGCCCCTTCAGGTAACGATTCCAACCAATCTTTGGCTTCTCCCTTTAAAGTCCAGGGAAATAACATGAGATATATCTGTTCATCCTCAACTTCTCGGATTTTAAATAGTGTGCAGATCCTATTAAAGGTACGTAAATGTTCATTTGGATCTTCCTTCGGTGCACCACTAAATTGGCATTGATTAGTCACCATGTGTAGAATTTGTCCTTTGATTTCATAATCTGGCGCATTAATGTCTGGATGAGTAATTGCGTGACCTTGGCCAGTGCATTTAGCTCTCATTCGGTCTTCCATACTTAAAGGTTCCAGATTCTCCATAATTGAATTTGTTGAATCGGAATCACTAGAGGATTCTAATTTAATGGTTCGTTCCTCAACAATCTCTGTTTGAATGATTGGTGGTTCCGGAGGAAAGTTTAGTGGTTCAGGATCTACGAATCGTTCCTGAATATTCTCCGGATTCTCAATTGTGAGGTCGGGTTCAAAAAATGGATTATCGGAAATTTGAACTGAAGTACTTGGTCGACTGGATGACGATTCTAAAGAAAAATCAACGGCGGTAATATTTGCTAAATGTCTTGATCTAGTTACAGGTGGTGAACGTACAAAAGGTGGTGAACGTCTTGCTCGGTGCATTCACTGAATATCCTATTAGTTTTTAAAAGGAAAGAAAAATTATAATAAGTTATCCAATCAATAGACTTTTCTGATTTTGCCCACATTTCGAATAGCCAAAAGATGTAGCAGAGGGGCAGGATTCGTTTGGTCTCAATATAATTGAGGACTGTTTGGCTCCAATAACCCGGTCCACGTACAAATCCAACTATTACTACGAACCAGAAAATTTTGATGTCTATTAATTTAACTACTTAAAATAAATTTTCGTAATTTTAAGAAATTTAGATAAGAAGTAGAATAAAAATCTATGTCCTAAAACTAGAATAGCGAGAAATAAGAAAGAAAAAGAGTTCGTCGGAAAAAGGTCGAAAAAGAAAAATGGTTGAAAAATAAAAGGTGACGGAAAAATAAAAGAAACTTATAAAACTTAAAAACACTTGACTAACCTATCCTTATTACTACAACTAACTTAAAATTATAATCGCAAAATGAGATTATTAATTGGAATGATAATTGATACATAGGTAAAAGGTGTCTAAAAATATTAAAGCTTACAGGAAAAACTAAATCCCAAATGGAAATAACTTAAAAAGAAGCTAAAATCTAAAAACTGCGTCGCAAAATTCTAAAGCACTTAAATCTTAGTCTAAAGAAAAAGCACTTAAGGAATTCTACGGCAAAACCTAAAAATCTAGAAGTAAAAATAACTATGGCAAAGACTAAGTTTAAAACTAAATATGAGCTAAAAATACAAATATTACGCTAAAACAATTAAAAATGGACAAAATATAAAAATATACAAAAAGTTGTAAAAAGTACAATTTTTTTATAAAAATATTATTTTTATATTATTTTATAAAAGTATTAATTTAAATATATAAATAAAACTAATTAAAACTTAATATAACTAAATGATTAAAATTAAATATTAATTTAATTAAAACCTAAATCTTAATTAATTAATAATAATAATTATTAATCCGTATTAATTGCAGTTAGGGTTTCTGGCAGGCGTGTCAGAAAAAGCTCCGCGAGTCGCGGTATTTCAAGCACCAAACCCCGCGAGTCGCGGGGTTTCAAAATTCAATCCTGGAACAGTTTTAAATCGACGCGTTTTTTTTTTTTTTTTTTAATTTTCTGTTTTTATATAAATAAAAGATATTTAAATAAAACTTATATTTTTATAAACTAAAATAAAAATAAAGAAACTTATAAAACTTTTAACAAACTCTTAAAAATATATAAATTTTTGTTTTTCTTTTTATATTTTCGAATATTTAAAACGTACTTTTATAAAAACGAATTTTAATATAAGTAAAATAAAAATCTTTTTTTTTATATTAGCGTTGCGCTTCCGGCTTTTAAGAGTTCCCCGGCAGCGGCGCCAAAAATACTTGATGTTTTAGCAGAGAGGTATAAAATACTATTAAATTTTACAAGAAAATACTATTAAATACGATACAATTTTACACAAGATATTTATTTATTTAGAGAATGGATATACTTAAACCTTGCTACAACACTTATAGGCAGTGTACCTAATCGTACAGTAGTGTAGTTTTTAGTAAGTCTTGTTCGTTCCACAGGGAAATCTTTAAACAAAGCTTAACGCTATATTAGTTTACTTTCATAAAAATACAAATATATATATAAGTAATATTATTATTATAAAGGGGGATTTTTACCGTTTAATGACCGGTTGTCGATTTTAAAACTTTAGTCGCAGTTAAAACCAAATGTAAAATAATAAATAAAAGACTTAATTTAAAGCGTAAAGTAAATAACGATAATGAAATTGCGAATAATAAAAGTGTGATAAAATAAACTTGCGATAATTAAAAAGTACGATAATTAAAAGTGCAATTAAATACAATAAAAATAAAAATGCGATAATTAGAAGTGCAATTAAATATAAAATAAAGGAAATTAAATATGAAATAAAAGAATTATGCTTATTTAAACTTCCGTAATCATGATGTTTGATGTGTTGATTTTAGTTTTATGCCCATGGGTTAATTGTCCTTTGTCCTGGATTATTTAATATGTCCGTCTGGTTTTTGTCCATAACAGTCTATCAGTCATAAATATAAAGTGCGAGTGTCCTCGTCAAATTATCCTTATACCCGAAGTTAAATATTCCAACTAATTGGGGACTTAAACTGTAACAAGATTTTAATACTTTGTTTAATAATTACACCAGGATGTCGACTGAGTGTAATCCAAGGTTTTAATATTTTGTTATCAATTATACCAAGTGTCCTTGTACATAATTTCACCCCTGTTTTAATTATTCTAGTGGCTATTAATCCATTCCCGTGTCCGGTTAAATGAACGATTATTCGTACATATAAATACCCCGCCCATCGTGTCCGATCGAGTGTATATGGTAATTTATAGGAACGCCCAATTTTAAATCTTTATATTAACATTAACAAACTATCATTTAGTTAAACAAATATAAAGCCCATTAATAGCCCATAGTCTAATTTCCACAAGTGTCGTTCTTTTATCCAAACCCCAATTATGGTACAAAGCCCAATTACCCAGTTTTAGTAATTAGCCCAACATCATGATTACTTCGGATTAAATAAGCATAATAATAACTTAGCTACGAGACATTAATGTAAAAAGGTTGAACATAACTTACAATGATTAAAAATAGCGTAGCGTTACACGGACAAAATTTCGACTTACACCCTTACAACATTCGCTAACATACCCTTATTATTAGGATTAAAATTAAAATTAAAATTAAAATATAAATTATATATATATATTTTACGTATATAGATAGAGAGAATGATATATGATGATTAAAAATGCTCAGAATTCGGTTGCTTTTATAGGGAGTTTCAAAACTTGGGGCTCCGCGACTCACGGCACTTTTAGCCTTCAAACTCCGCGAGTCGCGGAGTTTGTGAATACAGCTCACCAGCTTTTGGCTCTTTGTTTGCCGACGTTTTATAAATAAATATAATATATTAAATAATTATAAGAATTATTTAAATATTATATTATATTTATGTGCATAGTTGACTTGTAATTTTTAGTCCGTTGCGTCGAGCGTTGAGAGTTGACTTATGTCCCGGTTCCGGATTTTCGAACGTCCTTGCGTACAATTTAATATCTTGTACTTTGCGTTTTGAATCTTGTACTCTTGTAATTTCGAGACGTTTCTTATCAATAATTGGAACCTCTTTGATTGTATTTTGTACTTTTGAGCTTTTTGGTCGTTTGCGTCTTCAATTCGTCGAATCTGTCTTTTGTCTTCACCTTTTATTATTTAAACGAATATCACTTGTAAATAGAACAATTGCAACTAAAAGCTTGTCTTTCTTGAGGAATAATGCTATGAAATATATGTTCGTTTTTAGCATTATCACGTACCTATATACCTTATGCCTTTATGCATCGGTTTGCGAACCGGAAAATGTCATTGGGTTATCACAGTATACGAACTGAAAGTCTTTAATCAAAAGATTATTAGATTACATACTTATCACTTTATGATCTCGACACATCATATCTTATTATATCTTATCGTATCTATCCCAATAGAATTTGTCTAACACTTTTCCTAAATTCCCTCCGTAAATTACAGAAATCTTTTTGCTATATACACGTATTCAAGGAGACAGATATATCATCCAGTATTCAACACTAATCTCATATCGAAACCCTTATCCGATCACATAATATGGATTTCTCATCTGATTCCTCAAGCTCCAATGGCAGCGTAACCGGAATGAACCAACCAATCAGCCATCATCTATTTTGGATGAATTGGGGATGGGTTCATAGTAAACTTAATCAATGGAGACAAGAAGAAGGTGATCCCTTCCACCAACCGAATTCACCTCTTGGTGAAGAACCTGAAGCACTTACCGGCGAACCCGTTCGAAACACTATTTTCACCCTCATTTCCAGGATATCCAGTCACGAATATATAATATCTAAAATTCTAGATCTTATTCATCCCCTTGTCCGAACTGCCAATCATCCCAGAATAGTAGAAGAAGTCAATGAGCTTCGCGCTCGAGTGGTGGCTCTGGAGAATATGGTGCTAATTCTACAAGCATCAACAGCACCAGCGGCATAACCAGCACCACCAGTACCATCAGCATCACCACCAACAACATCAGCTTCACCAACAACAACATCCGCATCTCACTCCTCAACATCACACTCAGTATCTCGGATATCAACATCATACGCCCCATAGATACCAAGGAATATTAGTAATAATGAGTTAAGATGTATTGACTCATTCTTCCTGAAGAATTATATATGTATACTTTATATATATATATATATATATATATATATATATATATATATATATATATATATATATATATATATATATATATATATATATATAGTTTGAAACAATAATAAACCTTTTCATACTAAGCTATTACGTGTGAATCTTAACTAGTATGTACTACTTGGTTAATTCATATCACTAATATGCTATGATGTTCCTCCTTCGTTAATGACTTAACAATCATTAATCACTGCTTCAACATAATAAACTCCATTTCATAATAAACTAAGTGTATTATTCAAATACATGTTTGATTGTATACTTTCATTTTCGATGTACTCGAAAATTTTTAGAAAACATCATTCGTGTCTTGCGAATTTCACAAGAATTCCACGAGCACCAACTTCATATACCGAAGTATATCAACAATAATGAACGATGAAGTATTGATTCATAACTTCATTAGTGAAATATTCCGCGACAAATATGAAATCTCTAAGGTTTTGGAGATTATTTATTCTCGTTTCAACTGTAAATCAAACGAGCTTAATCTTATATTAACTCATTAAACCCATGATTACATCTGAAAAATATATATATGAATGTATATCTTCATAAAGATTGTAATTCTTTTGTACAAACTGTTAATTGTGAAAATATTTTAACGGGTAGGTAAAACCCGAGAAATATTTATATCTCACTTTAATATGTTACATTGTACATTCTTCAATCCTGATTCAATAATCAGTAACTATACTACTTACATCCACATATGTATCCGTTCACCTTTTGCATACAAATTCAATTACATATTCTAACATATCAGAATCCAAGAAAAGCTTTAGCAGATGTTATCTTCCTAAAGATCACTACATTCATGAATTATATTCATTCATATTCTATGATGAATTATCACATCAACCCACCGAAATTATCATTCATTACTTTTGAAATCAACAACGCCTATTCATCAACCATTAGATCCGTTGACGATCACAATCAGTATTTAATCATCTAAAAACGAAATTTCTTGAAACCATCTCTGATTGATAACCGATGATTCAAATATGGTTGCATTAAATGCAGAGGAAACAGCAAAATTGTAGAAGGTCTTAATGGCCAAAAGTTTGATAATAAAGAATGGTACGTTGAAAAAGCTCAAAAGAAAATTTGGAACTGAAAAACGGATTGAGCTAACCATGGAGGAGACTAAGGACAAATACAAGGACCAAACCTTATATTCAAAGAATCTAGGTAATTCTAGATCCGATTTCAATCTTTAGAGAATATCTTGCTCCGAAGTCATGTTAAAAGCTTGCGAAAAAAATTTCTTCATCAACTTTCGAACTTAGAAATTTCAAAATATCATCATAAATATCCTCTATATTTCCCAAGATATCTTCATAACGATTCTTGTCAGCAATTAAGTATCTCTTTGAGATATCTTTATAAAGGAAAACTATTTTAGTTTCTATATTCTGTAAAATCCAAGTTTAAATTATAAATGTTTTGAAGAAGTGTTGGGAATTGAAGCATGAGTTAGTATAATGTAATGACGTCAGGCCAACGTGATTATATTACAGTAAGTCATGCTAAATTTTAATGGAAGATGATGATTCATAGACTTTATAATCATCATTTGCCATGTTACACGACTCTTACATTCTATTTAACCTCTAAACATATCAAGAAAATATTTTTCTTGATGATTCGGTCTTTTCCGGATATTCTGGTAATTTGACAAATCAAATCGTGCTATTACCTTTCCTTTCTACTTTGTATATTATGATAATTCAAAACTTCATACCTACAAATTATGGACCATTACTCGCTTTACTTAGAGTCAAGAAGAAAATAAAAGGGCAAAGAGCTCCGACATATAAGGGAAAATATAAAACCCAATAACGATACCAAAATTACAAACCGTGCATATCAATACGTATTGCAACGTAAAGACACGGGAGAATTAAAAATATTATAACCCCAAGGGCATAGTAGAAGTAAACAGATTCCTCTGGTGGTAAATGAAAAAGAAGGATGACTGCATATATGGTCAATATAATAACAAGTATCAATACGGGATTGAGCATATTAACAAATCTTTTGGAAGTATGAATTTAGGAAGAAAGTATAGAAGTGGTGAAGATAATGAAACGGAAGAAGCTAATTTATAGCAAAATTCCAGACACAGCAAAAGAGGCAATTCACCGCATTTAACCAAAGAAATCTCAAAATTCCTTAATTACCGGAGAATCAAATCTTATGGATTACGAAGATTTCCTTTAATCCCTTGAATTTCGGAAATCAATCGTGACTATGTCAAAAGTTAAGGCGAACATTTAATTTTCTCATTCAATCTTTTACAATAGCTTCGTTTATACGCTTCCTATAATCAAATCGTTTTATCCATATTATTCAGTAGTGATAAAACTTTATTTTTTTCAACTTATATTCATCATTACAATATTCTTGTTGTAAACAATGATGATCTCTATCAAACTTCATGACTATAATTTTCTTGAACTACTCTCTGTTTTGTCTACCCTAATATTGTGGCATAAACACTCAAAGTTTTAAATAAGCTCAATACTATTCATAACACATTTTATGTGTTCAGTTTACTAAAATGCTCGTATAGCACCATCATCCCTTTTGAAGATAACCTAGTCAAATGACACTCTTGTTAATCCTTTAGATAACCTCCGCATTAATGATAAAATGCACTTCATAGAGGAACCCATAGAGGTCATGGACCGATCTGCTAAACGCTTAAAACAAAGCACCATACCTATTGTTAAAATCCGTTGGAATTCACGACGTGGCCCGAGTATACCTTGGAACGTGAAGACCAGATGAAACTAAAATATTCCCATCTCTTCTCAACCGCTGATGCATCCGAGAAGTCCACCTAAAACTTCGGGACGAAGTTTTTAATAACGGGGAGGTACTATAACAACCCTCACTTTTCGACTTCCGATTTTACTAAATTACCTAGAGTTGTTATATACGAATAAATTTAACGTTGACCGAATAAACGTACGCTTAAAATAAATAATATAATTATAAATATTATAAATAAGGTTATGTTATATAATATAACATAATTACATCAATGAATATATATAATATTTATATTACTTTTGTTATTTAGTTAATAGAATATATAATTAACTAAATAATAAATAATATTATAACATTTATAAAACTAATAAAAACTATAAAGTAATAATCATAAATTTTAATTTTAATTATAAAAACCGAATATAATAATAATTTTATATAAAATTCGTATTTAATAATTAAACAAAAATAGAAATAAAATGTTAAATGTTCTTAGAAATGTATTAAACGATTTTTAGAATTTAAAAAAAAAAGAAAATCAAAACTAGATCTACTTTTAATAAATAAATACAAAGATACAAACTACTTTTTCTTATTTTAACTTTTAAGATCTACTTTTAATAAAGATACAAACTACTTTTTTGTATTTTAACTTTTAAGATCTACTTTTAATAAAAATACAAACTACTTTTTTTTATTTTAACTTTTAAGATCTACTTTTAATAAAAATACAAACTACTTTTTCTAATTTTAACTTTTAAGATCTACTTTTAATAAAAATACAAACTACTTTTTCTTATTTTAACGTTTAAGATCTACTTATAATAAAGATACAAACTACTTTTTCTTATTTTAACTTTTAAGATTTACTTTTAATAAAAATACAAACTACTTTTTTTATTTTAACTTTTAAGATCTACTTTTAATAAAGATACAAACTACTTTTTCTTATTTTAACTTTTAAGATTTACTTTTAATAAAAATACAAACTACTTTTTCTTATTTTAACTTTTAAGATCTACTTTTAATAAATAAATACAAAGATACAAACTACTTTTTCTTATTTTAACTTTTAAGATTTACTTTTAATAAATACAAACTACTTTTTCTTATTTTAACTTTTAAGATCTACTTTTAATAAATAAATACAAAGATACAAACTACTTTTTTTTATTTTAACTTTTAGATCTACTTTTAATAAATAAATAAAAAAGATAAAAATTACTTTTCCTTATTTTAATTAGTAACATGCCAAAAATGACTAGACATGTATATTTTTTTTTTTAAAACCCATTTGCAAATTAACTAGGAATTCTTTTTATTTTTTTATTATTTCTTTATCCATTTTTCCAACTATAAATACTACACTCAATCTTCACAAATTTTGCCACAAAAAAATTAGAGAACCTTCAAAATCCTCTGGAGAAATATTTTAAGTTCTCTACGTTTATTTTTTTTTTATTTTATACATTTTTATTTATTTTATTGTACTAGCCGATATTAATTATAGAAAATATGAAACAATTATAACAAAATCAAGTAAACACTTGATAATTAGTATTAACTATTATGTTAGATATAAAAATTATTTTCATGAATTATATGTATGGATTTAATATTTTTTTATTTAAAAACGAATTTAAGAATATATATATCATATACGGATTATATATATAAAACAAAATAAATCAATAGAAAATATCGTAGATACTTAAAATGTGTAAAGATAATTTTCGCAGGTCATATATAACATAAAAGTAATTGTAGAATTGAAATTGTAATTTATTTACTATTTTATATATTTATTCTCTAAATTTTTAACGGTAACTATTATATATATGTATATAAAAATAGAATTAATTGGTGTAAACTATTTAGAACTGTAAGAATGAATAGAAAATAGTTAGGAACTCTTAAGAAAGTTATAAAAATGATTTTTTAGAATTTTTGAATTATTATTTATAATTAATTTTGATTATATATTAAAAGATATACAAAATTCGTAATAAATATGTTTTTCAGCAATAAAAATACATAAATAATTTTTTCAGTTTATTAAACATATAGAAGCCTGAGAAAATTATAAACTAATTTACTTAAGTCAATTTGGTATTTATTACATAATTAATTTTGATTTAATGTAAACTAAGAACAATATTAGAAATAAATACTAAAACGTGATAAAAATATTTTATAAATTTTTTGTATGTTTATTAAGATTAGTAGATACTAATAAAAATATAAAATATAATTTTAAACTCGTTTACCTATTTTTTTGTATTTTAAGTATTAAACGATTATTAAAAATAATAATTAATACATAAACAAATAGTAATATTGTATAGATTATTTTATAAAATTTTGTACAAATTATCTACTGATTTGAAGTCAATAAAATATTAATTAGAATTATTAGATGATTTATTGATATATAAATTTGAATTTAGATAATTTATATATATAAATTTCGATATATATAATAAATATAAGATTTATATTAATCAAATAATAGTATATAAATTTAAGATCTGTAATAAATATGTAAGACATAATTATTATATATTTAACCTATCTACATAATTAAACTTATAATACTTTGTTATAAGATTAATTTTAAAATAAATTAATAATGATAATACATTAATAATATTAAATATATTCAAATTTAATATAATATATATTTACTGTATAAGTAAATTATATCAATGTGTGGTATTTCTATACGCACATAACGTGAAGGTTATACTCTAAAGATAACGTGCACTATATACAAACTTCATCGCTACTTACAGTCGTAAGTGAATGATGTCTAGGTTGCCATTTATGAGTAAGCTTGTGAATCTCGAATGCCATGACTTAGATTCTGGTCAAGAGTCCTGGGCCCCCGGTTACATCTGGTCATTCCTGACTTATTTGATAGCAACGAAGTTTGAGTAAAGTAGTATAACGTCTTACTAATGAATATAACCTGAACCTATAAACTTTCCATAAGTTGAAACCTTCCTATTTTGGACTGTCACTATTAATATAATTCATTATATTAATAAACATACACTTGGTCTATTAGATATTTACTGATCGAACGTTATACCTCTAGATTGATATCCCGGTCACTTACTTGCTTTACTTTCCTTTCTTGCGTGGAATACTTCAACTGCTATTTAAGGTGATTTTCATAGCCCCACTTTTACTATTTATTAAGCTGTTTATAACTTTTGGGGTGAGACACATGCTTGCTTTATAACTGTTTTACGTTTAGACACAAGTACTCAAATGTTATTATGCTGTCATGCTTTGATTCATACAAATCCTCACCGTAATATCGTCCATTTCTGCGTATAAAAGGCAAACTTAATTATTGTGAATAGGCCTATTGAGAGTAACGTCTCTAACCATTTGACCGTTGGTCATTGGTTACATAATAATGATTCAACGACACTGAATAACAAGGTGTCACGAGGTAACTTTTGTTTAGTCGCGATATTACAAATTTCAGCAACACTTTTAGATTGATATGTTTGGTATCAATCAACTTTAAACTAAATCTTGTGGTCTAATGCATATTATATAAACCTATGAATTTCACTCAACCTTTTTGGTTGACACTTTAAGCATGTTTTGTCTCAGGTGACGAATAAGATGATTGCCATGAGTGCTACTTGATGAATTGAATGCTGCTACATGGAGTCTTCATTTCATAACATTTACTTTGCATTAAGACTATTATTATTATTTCAGTTTGAATTTGATGTAAAACTTTTAATGCTTCCGCTGTTTTATTAATAAATGTTTTATTCAAAACGTCACATTTAAAGTCGTTCTCATTTATACAACTGTGTTATGATATGAATGGTCACCAATACCCCTGACCCTATTTGGGGGTGTGACATATAGGGCTCGACTTGTTGCTAACGGTCAAAGCCAACATGTTGGTATTGATTGTGATGAGACCTTTAGCCCGGTTGTCAAACCGCCATCGATACGCACTGTCCTTAGTTTGGCAGTCTCTAGACACTGGTTAGTTCATTAGATAGATGTCAAGAATGCATTTCTCCACGGACTGCATTCAGAGACTATTTATATGCATCAGCCTACAGTGTTTCGGGATTCCTGATACTCGGAACATGTTTTCTTATTACATAAATTTTATATGGCCTCAAACAGGCCCCTTGCGCTTGGTTTTAGCGATTTGCAGTATATGCTTAGCTGATTGGTTTTCAACAGAGGCGTTGTGACACTTTATTTTTTTATCTATCATAGGGATCTGATACAGCATACATGCTCTTTTATGTTGATGATAGTGTGTTGACTGCTTCTTCTACAGGTCTACTTTAGCGGATTATTACATTCTTACATAAGGAATTTTCTATGACTGATTTGGGCCTGCTGAATTACTTCCTTGACATTCATGCTGCTCATAATGCATCTGAAATGTTCCTATCTCAGAAACAGTACACCTCGAGATTATTGAGCGGGCTGGTAGGGCCTGCATGTCACCCATGCAGGACCTTGGTCGAACCGGGAGCCAAGCTTACTAGTCACGATCCCCATGTTAAGGACATGACTCTCTATTGCAATCGTGTAGGAGCACTGCAGTATCTCATGTTCACTCGACTTGACATCTCTTATGCTGTTCAACGGATGTATGTTCATGCATGACCCTCGAGAGTAACTTCTACATGCCCTCAAACGGATCATTCGTTAAATTTAGGGTACCACTAACCTTGGTCTACAACTATATGCATTTTCTACCAACACATTGGTTACTCACTCAAACACTGACTGGGCAGGTTGCCCCATAACCAGACGATCTACCTCAGGCTATTCACTATTGTGTTTTTCTCGGCAACAACCTTCTGTCATGGTCATCTAAGCGGAAACTCATGCCCTTTTGTTCCAGTGCAAAAGCGGGATATTGAGGAGTTGCCAATGTCATTGCCGAGACTTGTTGGATCCGTAATATTTTGCGCTAGCTTCATTATCCTCTTACTTTAGCTACTTTGGTTTAGTGTGATAATGTCAGCTTTGTCTATCTCTATACTAATATGGTTCAACATCAGCGAACCAAACAAATTAAGATTGATATTCATTTTGTTCACGATCTAGTTGCTTAGGGACATGTGCGGGTATTACATGTCTAGTCCAGAGATCAATTTGTTGTCATCTTCACCAAGGATCTACCATTTGCACTATTTGATGAGTTCAGATCTAGTTCAACAATTTGGAAGGCAATAGTTAGATGCGATATATTACGAGTAACATGCGAACCTGATGTACCCACAAAATCATTTATTAAATATATGGTGACCTAAAATCGTAAATGATAACCTTCAACTACATAACCTATTTATTTATCAAATTCAATAAGTTTTAAAATTGTAATAATGATAGTTCCTTATGTAATGTTATGGAATCATTGCTACACATGAAATTAGCTCCAAGTAAACATCATGCTAGATAGCACAGTGCTAGTTAGGTTCAGTGACCAAACAATGAAACCAATCAATCAATTATTTAAAATTTAATTTTGTAACATGAACCTTGCAATTTTGTAATTACTTAACTGTATTACGTACTCCGTATTACTTGGTTTTTCAAATTAAAATGTGTAAATGATTGCAATTTATGTTATTTATTTTGCAAACGTACATACACAAGTATTTTTCACCAACATTTACAAAATGTCTATCCATGACTT
Organism: Rutidosis leptorrhynchoides; assembly: GCF_046630445.1. NCBI lineage: Eukaryota > Viridiplantae > Streptophyta > Magnoliopsida > Asterales > Asteraceae > Rutidosis > Rutidosis leptorrhynchoides. The sequence continues at coordinate 28,695,208 of NC_092333.1, forward strand.
GAATTTATAACTTTTAGTTAGAGATGTTCTTCAATGCCGCTAGCTAGGACAATGAACTTTTGGTAATTTTTCACGAATTTTTCACCAAATTAGTGGAATCAAGAATTGTTGTTGTTGTTACGAAATAAAAAAATAAGTATAGTGATTAAAAACCGATTACATTTATCTCTCTAAAAATGAATCATTACTAAGTATGAATCAAAACGTTTAGTTTTTTAACAAAATTTAACGATAAACCCTCAATAATAAAGTTTCCAGAAATGCCTTTGCAAGTCTAGAAATGCCTTTGCAAGTCGCAAGACATTGTGCGACGTCGCAAGGTGTAACAACCCTCACTTTTTGACTTCTAAATTTACTGAATTAACCCTAGGGTTATATGTCTGACTATATGTATTAAGGGTTGTTATATACAATTAAATATTGACCGAATAGTAATTTTTAGTCAACAATGTACGCTTAAATAAATAATATATTATTAATTTATGTAATTTGACATAATTTAACTAAGTATATAAACTTTGTATCACTTTTATTATTTAGTTAATGTATTATATATTTAACTATATAATAAATCTAATTATATATAAATGTAATAATATTTACAAACTTACTAAAACTATAGTTTAATAATTAAAATCATAATTATTATTAAAAATACAAAATACCGAATTATTTATTATTTTTATGCAAAATTTGTATTTATTAATTAAATAAAAAAATAAAAAAAAAATATTATTGACAAATATTCTTGGAAAAGCATTAAATCAATTTATTTATTTATAAAAAAAAATCCTTAAAATAAATGAAAAAAAATAAATAAATAAATAAATTAATTTTTAATTAAAAATTGTAATGGAAAAACTACTTTTATTATTTTATTTTGTGCATTATCACATGACCTAACATTTAATACTTTTTAATTTTAAAATCCCATTAAGAATTAAAATATTTCTTTTTCTTTAAATTATTTTATTCTTTTTACCTAATTTTTTCAAGTATAAATACCCCTCATTTCTCATTCAAACTCACACCAAAATTTCTCTCATTTTCCCTTTGAAGAATTACTACTAGTAAGTATTCTTTTCTTACTTTTTATTTTTTTTACTTTTTACTTTTTACTTTTTACTTTTTACTTTTTACTTATTATTTTTACCGAAACATGTAAATAATGTTATAAATTATATGCAATTAAAAATAAAATAAATAACATGTATACACTTTTACTATTACTAGCACCTATAACCTACTACTTATATTGTAACATAAAAACATTTTGGGATATGTATTAGAGATGTATAGATCTTCGAACTTTCTTGACGAATCGTTTCTATGAGATTCTAGGCAGAGGGTTTGGATTTCCGATTTAAAGGGTCCTATGGCTCAAGCCCCTAGATCTAAATTAGCCATTCGAAGGGAAAGGGGTGATTGAAAGCTTATCTAATACGGCAAGTAGCCTAAAATGGAAAACACTGATAAAAGTAGAAACTCTCTAGTCATAGAAACTTAGTAAAATAAGAAACTTTCTAAAAATGGAAACTTTATAAAAATAGTAACTTACTATGAATAGAAACTTAGTAAAATAAACACATACTTAAACTTAAACAAGGGCAAAACACTTAACTACTCTTAAATGTCAATAGGTTGACTTTCCTACTCACTCGTTCAACTCTTTATTCCGAGGAATAACTCTCTCTCTACTTACTAAGGTGAATTCATAGCCCCTCTTTATTGCTAGCAAACTTACTTACTTTTACTTGGGGTGAGACACATGTTGTTTTTACTTTTTACACTTTAGACACAAGTACCAAACTGTTAAACTTTGCTATACCCGGCTATGTCCGACTAAGTCCCTACAGTGATATTTTTAATTGTTGCGGCATGCTTAATTATTGGGGGTAGGCCTATCGGGAGTAACGTCCCCGATACATTTGACCAAGTCATTGTATTACTTAATAATGAAATTAAACCGACAAGGACAGACACAACTTGTCATGGGGCAAAACTTGAACGTTTAGTCTAAATATCACGCATTGACATAACTTTTTGATCCTGCGGGAGATTAACTTTACAAACTAAATCTTGTGGTCTAAAACAACGACAAACTTTTTGTTAAACCTATGAACTTCACTCAACCTTTTTGGTTGACACTTTAGCATGTTTTGTCTCAGATGCTGTTTGATTCAAGCTCTTATACTTACCGCTTATGTGATGCTACTTGGACATAGGATCAAGAGATATCGCATTTATTACTTCTTCATGTGAACATTTACGATATTGTTATTCCTGTCATTGTAACGACATTTCATTTTCTGCTGTGTACTCATTAAAGTTAAATTCATCATTTAGTATTGTTCTCGTTTATTATAATATGTTGGTATGTTTTGATATTAGTGACGTTCCTTCCAGACCCTATTGGGAGGACGTTACAGATTGGTATCAGAGCATAACCAGGCTGTTATAGAGAACCAGGATTGCATTTTTATGTGTGCCTTACTTGTTAGCTAGGGTGCCTTAGCAATCTAGGAAACTATAACCTTTTCTGCCTTAGAATTAAAGCACTTAGGATTGCCCCATAATCTTAACGATTATACTTTAATAAACTTGACTTAAAGATTCTAATCAAAATATCCTTCCTAATTTTAGGATGTCTAATTATCATCAAACGACCAAAATGAATCTTTTCAAGCCAACCAAAAAAGATACTGAAAGGTCTTCCACAGAAAGACCAGTCCAAAGTCCACCTTATGGCTTTGGTGGTCCTCCCTCACCAAATTATAGCCAAATACTACTCTAAAGTTACATGGGTCTCCTGAATACTATCCAACCCCGAGGAATAAAGACAAAAGGAAATGTCTTGAAGAAACTGGGCCGTCAAAGAAAAGATCCCGATCTCCTTTCTACGATGAAGTTGATGCCAAGTACGAGCTCATGAATCTGCGAAAAACTACCGATGACCTAATTCGCCATATTGCAAGGATCGATTTTCAAATGAAGGAAAAAGACCTAGCGATCAAGAAGCTCATGGAGGAAAATGCTGAACTAAAGAAAGAGATAAAGTTGGTGAAGTATGAAGGTGATAGAAATACCCGATGGGGGAAGCAATCTCTCTCCTACCTAAGAGAAGATGTTGACCTTAGATTGAAGATGGAGGAAAACCGCGTGAATAATCAACTTTCTATAAGGGACCACAAGTACCATGTAATCAACAATGAAGTTTCTAACCTTTATGATAATCTCGAGTTCCTGCATGAGAAACAAAAGGCGAGGAATGAGAAAGTTGATGAGTTTATGAAGAAGGTGGAGGATGAGAAGAAGAAATATGAAGATTACTTCAATCTTAATATTTCCTAGATTATTTTTCCAATTCCTTGTCTATGTAAAGGCTATGCTTAAACTATTTCTATTTCTGAATCGTGTAATAAAGGTTTATTTAATGCCTCGTTCTAATAATATAAAGTGTTTTATTAATATCATGCGATATCAATACTTTATTTTATTCATACTTGTGATTGCTCAAACTTATAACTTGTTAAACTTATCAAACATATGTTCACTTTTATGTAGTCACATCATGGTTCGTTCAGCTGCACCTACCGTTAACAACGTTGTGTTAACTACTGAACAATTCCAACAGTTACTCGCTGCCGCCCAAGGCAACGCCCAAGCTAACCATGCTAATCCACAACTGAAACCTTGTTCCTACAAGGATTTTTCAAACTGTCATCCTCCTGCATTTAAGGGGACTGAAGAAGCTGTCGAACTAGTCCGTTGGTTCGAGAAGATGGAATCTATTTTCCGTATTTGCAACTGTGGTGATAACGATCGAGTAAAGTATGCCACTAGCTCATTGGGTGGCAATGCTTTAACTTGGTGGACTGCTCATGCCAAGTTCGTAGGAATTGATAATGCTAATGCAATTCCATGGGGTGAACTCAAAAGCATGATGGTCAACAAATTCTGTCCTCGAAGTCAAGTTCAGAAACTTGAAGCTGAGTTCTGGGAACTCAAGGTCAAGGGTACTGACATTGAGAACTATACCAATCGTTATCTGGAGCTTTCTACTCTATGTCCTGAAATGTTTCCTACTGAAGCTAGAAGAATTGAGCGGTATATTGAAGGTCTTCCCGAGGATGTTCAAGGGAATGTTATTGCTGCTGAGAAGGTTACTTTGGATGATGTGATTCTCATGGCACAAAATCTCATGTTGGCCAAGAGAAGAAGGGCGTCGACCAATAAGCAAGTTGAAACCAAGGGTAATGATGGTAAGAGGAAGTTTGAGCCATCTCAAGGTTCGGCTCAGAATGATAATAAGAAGCCTGCGGATGGTACAAGGTCGAATTATAAGGGTACTTATCCTTTCTGTATTCGTTGTGAGAGGCATCACCCGGGGAAGTGTACTGTGGTTTGTGCGTTGTGTAAGAAAGTGGGACACATTGCTAAGACGTGTAAGACTCCTCCGAAGGATAAGGCTATTGTTCCAGCCAAAGCTCCTCCTACATGCTATACTTATGGAGAGAAGGGACACATTAGTCCGAATTGTCCTAAGAAGAAAGATAATCCCGCTACTGGAGCTAATGCTACTGCTGCGAAGGGTCGTGCGTTTGTTATTACTGCTGCTGAAGCCCGAGATGAAGATGAAGTTATCACGGGTACGTATCTTGTCAATAATTTCTATGCAACTATTTTATTCGATACTGGTGCCGACAGAAGTTACATGTCTAGTGATTTTTGTACCCTATTTGCTGAAAAGCCTCAACCCTTAGAAACTAAAAGATTAGTAGAAGTAGCCAATGGAAAGGTCATGCAAGTCGATAAAATCTATAAAAACTGCAACCTAATCTTAGCCGATAAAGAATTTAAGATAGACCTTTTGCCAGTCGAGCTCGGAAGTTTTGACGTCGTAGTTGGAATGGAATGGTTACGTCCATTGAGAGCTGCCATCATGTGTTACGATAAAACCATTCATGTTCCATTAAGAAATGGAGAGACTCTTATCATTCAAGGTGAAAAGAGTGGTTCCAATCTCAATATTATCTCCTGTATTAAAACCCGCAAACACCTTATGAAAGGTAATCCAGCTATTCTAGCCCACTTTAAGATGATCGAATCGAAAGGGAAGTGTATTGAAGATGTACCAGTGGTTAAAGACTTTCCCGATGTGTTTCCCGAAGATCTTCCTGGTCTTCCACCTCCTCGACAAGTTGAATTTCAAATTGATTTAGCTCCCGGTGCTGCTCCTATTGCTAAAGTACCATACTGTTTAGCACCTTCCAAAATGAAGGAACTTTCCAACCAGCTCCAAGAACTATTGGATAAAGGTTTCATTCGTCCAAGCTCGTCCCCATGAGGAGCTCCTATTCTATTTGTTAAAAAGAAGGATGGTACGTTAAGGATGTGCATTGATTACCGCGAACTTAACAAGCTTACTATCAAGAACCGTTATCCGTTGCCACGTATTGATGATCTATTCGACCAACTTCAAGGGTCAAGTGTTTATTCAAAGATTGATTTGAGGTCCGGATATCACCAACTTAGACTCAAGGAATCTGATATTCCTAAGACTGCTTTTCGCACTCGTTATGGGCACTATGAATTTTGTGTCATGCCTTTTGTTTTGACCAATGCTCCTGCAGTTTTCATGGATCTCATGAACCGTGTCTGCAAACCTTATCTCGATAAATTCGTCATTATTTTCATTGATGATATTTTGATCTACTCCAAGAGTGAGAAGGAACATGAGCAACATCTGCGCGTGATTCTTGAACTCTTACGAAAGGAACAACTCTACGCTAAGTTTTCTAAGTGCGAGTTTTGGCTCAAAACCGTACAATTCCTCGGACACGTTGTTGATAGTAATGGAATACATGTCGATCCAGCTAAGATTACCGCTATCCAGAACTGGGAGATACCAAAGACTGCGAAGCATATTCGTCAATTTTTGGGACTTGCCGGTTATTATCGGAGATTCATAAAGGATTTTTCCCTTCTTGCCAAACCTCTTACGAAGCTAACTCAAAAAGGGAAGAAGTTTGAGTGGTCCGAAGAACAGGAATCTGCTTTCAAGATTCTGAAAGAGAAGTTGACCACAACCCCGATTCTATCTTTACCTGAAGGTACTGACGATTTTGTTGTTTACTGCGATGCCTCAAAGCAAGGCTTTGGTTGTGTTTTAATGCAACGTGAAAAGGTTATTGCCTACGCATCTAGACAGTTGAAGAAACACGAGGAGAACTATACCACACACGACCTTGAGTTAGGTGCTGTGGTATTTGCATTAAATATATGGAGACATTATCTATATGGTACCCAGTTTACGGTGTACACTGACCATAAAAGTCTTCGACACATCTTTGATCAAAAACATCTGAATATGAGGCAAAGCCGATGGCTCGAGTTATTGAACGATTATGACTATAAGATGGAATATCATCCTGGCAAGGCAAACGTAGTTGCTGATGCCCTTAATCGAAAAGACGATGTTAAACGTGTTCGTGCCTTAAACCTGAAAATCAAATCATATCTTATATCACGAATCTGCGAAGCTCAACTGGAAGCTATTAAACCAACACTTATCGAAGGTGAAGGACCTATCGGTTTCGAGAACCAACTCCAAGTGAAAGCTAATGGTACACGGTACTTTGGCAACAGAATTTGGGTTCCTCGCTTCGGTAATCTCCGTGAACTAGTCTTGGATGAAGCGCATAAGACTAGGTATTCTATTCATCCGGGTTCCAGTAAGATGTACCACGATGTGAAGGAATTCTACTGGTGGCCTAATATGAAAGCCGACATTGCTACTTATGTTAGTAAGTGTCTCACTTGTTTAAAAGTCAAGGCTGAACATCAAAAGCCTTCTGGTCTGTTGACACAACCCGATATTCCGCAGTGGAAGTGGGAATGTATCGCTATGGACTTTATTACTAAATTGCCCAAGACTTCTAGTGGCAATGATACTATATGAGTCATAGTAGATCGTCTTACTAAATCTGCTCATTTCTTACCGATCAAGGAGACCGACAAGATGGAGAGATTGTCACAACTGTATATCAAAGAAATTGTCTCTCGTCATGGTGTTCCTATATCAATCATATCCGATCGCGACAGTAGATTCACTTCCAGATTTTGGAAATCCTTACAAACTGCTCTTGGAACTCAACTCGACATGAGTACTACTTATCATCCGCAAACCGATGGTCAAAGTGAACGAACCATTCAAACATTGGAAGATATGTTTCACGCTTGTGTTATCGACTTCGGCAAAGGATGGGATAGACATTTGCCTTTGGTTGAATTCTCTTACAATAATAGTTACCACTCAAGTATTAAGGCTGCACCTTTTGAGGCCTTATACGGACGAAAATGTAGATCCCCACTGTGCTGGGATGAATTAGAGGACAGACAGTTAACTGGTCCTGAAATCATACACGAGACAACCGAAAAGATAGTTCAGATTAAGAAACGAATAGAAACTGCCCGCAGCCGACAGAAGAGCTATGCTAATAAAGGTCGGAAAGATTTGGAATTCCAAGTTGGTGAAAAAGTCATGTTGAAAGTATCCCCTTGGAAAGGCGTCGTTCGTTTTGGTAAACGAAGCAAACTAAGTCCGCGTTTTGTTGGACCCTTCAAGATTACTGAAAGGATCGGACCCGTGGCTTATCGATTAGAATTACCTGCTGAACTTAGCAGCGTACACAACGTATTTCATGTCTCGAATCTTAAAAAGTGTCTCGCTGATGACACTCTCGTTATTCCTTTGGATGACATTCGCATTGATGATAAAATGCACTTCATAGAGGAACCTGTAGAAGTCATGGACCGATCTGCTAAACGCTTAAAACAAAGCACCATACCTATTGTTAAGATCCGTTGAAATTCACGACGTGGCCCCGAGTATACCTGGGAACGTGAAGACCAAATGAAACAGAAATATCCCTATCTCTTCTCAACCGCTGATGCATCCGAGAAGTCTACCTAAAACTTCGGGACGAAGTTTTTATTAATGGGGAGGTACTGTAACAACCCTCACTTTTCGACTTCTAAATTTACTGAATTAACCCTAGGGTTATATGTCTGACTATATATATTAAGGGTTGTTATATACAATTAAATATTGACCGAATAGTAATTTTTAGTCAACGATGTACGCTTAAATAAATAATATATTATTAATTTATATAATTTGACATAATTTAACTAAGTATATAAACTTTGTATCACTTTTATTATTTAGTTAATGTATTATATATTTAACTATATAATAAATCTAATTATATATAAATGTAATAATATTTACAAACTTACTAAAACTATAGTTTAATAATTAAAATCATAATTATTATTAAAAATACAAAATACCGAATTATTTATTATTTTTATGCAAAATTTGTATTTATTAATTAAATAAAAAAAATAAAAATAAAATATTATTGACAAATATTCTTGGAAAAGCATTAAATCAATTTATTTATTTATAAAAAAAAATCCTTAAAATAAATGAAAAATAAATAAATAAATAAATAAATAAATTACTTTTTAATTAAAAATTGTAATGGAAAAACTACTTTTATTATTTTATTTTGTGCATTATCCCATGACCTAACATTTAATACTTTTTGATTTTAAAATCCCATTAAGAATTAAAATATTTCTTTTTCTTTTAATTATTTTATTCTTTTTACCTAATTTTTTTCAAGTATAAATACCCCACATTTCTCATTCAAACTCACACCAAAATTTCTCTCATTCTCTCTTTGAAGAATTACTACTAGTAAGTATTCTTTTCTTACTTTTTATTTTTTTTACTTTTTACTTTTTACTTTTTACTTTTTACTTCGGTTATTATTTTTACCGAAACATGTAAATAATGTTATAAATTATATGCAATTAAAAATAAAATAAATAACATGTATACACTATTACTATTACTAGCACCTATAACCTACTACTTATATTGTAACATAAAAACATTTTGGGATATGTATTAGAGATGTATAAATCTTCGAACTTTCTTGACGAATGGTTTCTATGAGATTCTAGACAGAGGGTTTGGATTTCCGATTTAAAGGGTCCTATGGCTCAAGCCCCTAGATCTAAATTAGCCATCCGAAGGGAAAGGGGTGATTGGAAGCTTATCTAATACGGCAAGTATCCTAAAATGGAAAACACTGATAAAAGTAGAAACTCTCTAGTCATAGAAACTTAGTAAAATAAGAAACTTTCTAAAAATGGAAACTTTATAAAAATAGTAACTTACTATGAATAGAAACTTAGTAAAACAAACACATACTTAAACTTAAACATGGGCAAAACACTTAACTACTCTTAAATGTCAATAGGTTGACTTTCCTGCTCACTCGTTCAACTCTTTATTCCGAGGAATAACTCTCTCTCTACTTACTAAGGTGAATTCATAGCCCCTCTTTATTACTAGCAAACTTACTTACTTTTACTTGGGGTGAGACACATGCTGTTTTTACTTTTTACACTTTAGACACAAGTACCAAACTGTTAAACTATGCTATACCCGGCTATGTCCGACTAAGTCCCTACAGTGATATTTTTAATTGCTGCGGCATGCTTAATTATTGGGGGTAGGCCTATCGGGAGTAACGTCCCCGATACATTTGACCAAGTCATTGTATTACTTAATAATGAAATTAAACCGACAAGGACAGACACAACTTGTCATGGGGCAAAACTTGAACGTTTAGTCTAAATATCACGCATTGGCATAACTTTTTGATCCTGCGGGAGATCAACTTTACAAACTAAATCTTGTGGTCTAAAACAACGACAAACTTTTTGTTAAACCTATGAACTTCACTCAACCTTTTTGGTTGACACTTTAGCATGTTTTGTCTCAGGTGCTGTTTGATTCAAGCTCTTATACTTACCGCTTATGTGATGCTACTTGGACATAGGATCAAGAGATATCGCATTTATTACTTCTGCATGTGAACATTTACGATATTGTTATTCCTGTCATTGTAACGACATTTCATTTTCCGCTGCGTACTCATTAAAGTTAAATTCATCATTTAGTATTGTTCTCGTTTATTATAATATGTTGGTATGTTTTGATATTAGTGACGTTCCTTCCAGACCCTATTGGGAGGACGTTACACAAGGTGCGCTTGTGACCCTTGCGAATGATTGGTCGCAAAGTCGTCTAGCGATTAACCTGTAACAGGCAAACTCAAAATTTTAAAACGTCATTTCTTTTTATATGAATGCGGGTTGTCCCAACAATTATTTGAAATTTGGCCTCGAAGACCTTAAATTTTGTCGTTTTTGTTGATTTTGACTTTTAGACATAATTTGACCTCACATAACTTACTATAGAAGATTCTAATTTGTTATCCGTTTAATTCTTCACCATTATTGACGAAGCCCTCAATCAATTTGAACTAGATTATACAGCTCGAAAATCACATGTTTGTACATAAATCGCAATATAAGGTCGATTTTAAAAAAGGGACTTCGGATATAATAAAACATATAGATCTCTCAAAAAACACACACTTTCAAAACAAAACAAAAACGATGCCTGAATATGAGCTACGGATCAAAAGATTTCGCGTTCTAAATTTTTTTGATCGTGTCTAGTTTTGCCCAGCCACAAGGTTACAAAACCACCTTGCAACCAGACATCCACAAGACTTCCTTGAAGGTTGTAGAACACCTTGTGACGTTGTTTTTGAAAATAATAATAATAATTTAAGGGCATATTGTTATATAGTGTTAATAAGATTCATGGGAGGCCTGGAGGGGGAACACGGTGATAAACCTAGTTCGGGGTCCAAGGATTTCGGGTGCCCAATTTTATTTATATATAGACATAATCGGATATTTGAGAAATATGAGAACTAGAGAAACACAACTGAAGTAGCGAAGGCGAAGCATAGTAGACCCAAAAACTACAATAAAAAGTCATGTAGAAAAAAGAAATCGAAGTCTACTAGCGTTATATAGCTTATATTGTTCGTTAAGGTGTAAGTGCCTTTTTCCACTTCATTATATGTACTTCCACAATCCAACTCAGTCGATTTTTGAGCACTTGTTGCACGGAATTAAGATCTAGCTCCGACAATGCGTAATTCAAAGCGACTATCCTATTATTTTATTTATTATTAATATTATTATTATTATTATTATTATTATTATTATTATATAAACTTAAGATAAAGTTAATTACACAAATATACTATAAATGTGTGTGTGTGTGTGTGTATATATATATATATATATATATATATATATATATATATATATATATATATATATATATATATTAATCTAGGGGTTAGTAGATTTTACGAGGGAAAGAAGAAGTATTTTTTTTTTTAAATTTCATAAACATTAAGATTAGATGAAAATATGAAAATATAAAAAAGACACTTTGTGATAAATGTTATTATTTTGAACATAAGACGCTCGAAAAATAACATTTAACACGATGAATGTTATTCCTGATCATGTCAATAACATTCATCGTGATGAATGTTATTTCTTTAAACATTTTTTTGGTCAAAATAATAACATTCATCACTAAATGTCCTTTTTAAATGTTTTTATTTTCACCGGATCTTGATATTCATTGCTAACTTTGTTTCAAAAAATTAGAAAAATAAAAAAAATAATTACTTCCTTTTTTTCCTTCTAAAATTCATTTCCCTCTTGATTAGCCCCCCCCCCCCCCAACACACACACACACACACACACACACACACACACACATATATATATTATATATAAATTAAATCGCATAGAACCATTTGTTGTAGGGGCTTTTGTACTTTTTTGCTGTACCATTCTGGCTTCTACAACGACTTCTAGTTACCTGCCAAAACGTGTGCATTTTTATTTACAAGAATTTCAGTACAATAGATCAATAGAATAGGCAATCTTCTTAAGATCATTTGTAGTGATCGGGAGCGTGGGTTGCTTTTTGATGATTAGGACGTGTGAGTTGTTTGTGTGAAGTAGTGGTGGTGTGAGTTAGGAGTATTGTAATGATGTTTTAAAATATAATTGGGTTAAGTATTAAAAGGGAATAAAAATAATATTTTTAAATTAAATAAAAAATAAAAACTTGCAACAATGCCCGTTGCTTCTTCCGTGTAAGTTGATAGTCTCTAATTTATTTAAAATGTGCAAGTTGATAGTCTTTATTTTTTAAATATTACACCGATCGTTCATAACTTACCTAAAAGTGTAAGTTGATAGTCTCTAATTTATTTAAAATGTGTGTTGATCATTCCTTCTGTCAACTTACACTTATAAATGAGTCAGAAATGATTAACGTAATTTTTACTCTAAAAGATAATAACGATTGGTGAGATTTCATTATAATTACATGAACGACCATTAATCATATTCAGTCAGTGTAATCTACAATGCATGAAAGGTTGATATAATTTAATGTAACCCGCGACGACTATAGATATAATTTACTCTTATACTTTATTTATTTTAGTATGTAGATTGTTTTGTCTTATGCGTTACCATGCAATACGAACGGGTTAGAAGAAAGGAAAAGGAATAGCAATAATAGTTGTCCAAATGTTGACAACCAAAAAGTATCCCATCTTATACCAACATCTTTTCTTTCTGGATTCCAACATAAAAAAGGTTATGAACTAATGGTATATAGATATAGATATATGTGGCTTCTAACCTAACAAAAATATTTAATTCTAAAGGTACAACTCCAATGTTCGATGGATGATTATATTTATATTTTTTGGAAAGAGAGTTTTGAAATCACTGACGAAGATAGAAATTATTCATCCGATCATTTTTCATGCACACATGTGTTTCATGCGGAAACAAAACCGAATAACAGGATTATTTAGCTAAAGCTTATTATTTTCCATGTTAGAGCCTGGCCAGTGATAATCAATGGAAATAGATACGGAACTTGAAGATTGTAACATGAGGAGTCAAATAATAACTTGGATGTGAATAATAAAAAATGTACCCTAAAAAATTATAAATATTACACTAGAAATTTTTCACAGGTGGGATGAGTAAACCTTTCGAGTACACTAATTTCCGGCTATGAATGGAAATAGTATAATCAGTTAAAGAACTCGATGATCACTACTAGAAAAATGATTTTTCCGGACAGCACTTTTCCGGACGACAAATCGACCTTCATGGTTCATAAAATACTCGAAGCTTTTTTTGTGATAGCAACAATAATGATAGAAGTGTAGTAAATGAAGTCTAAATAAGCGATATCAATTAAGGCTAACTTAATACCGTTCGGCTTTAATGTATGTTACTAGAACCCTGATAGGTAGTTGTCTTTGAAAATAAATAAAAGAAAATGAAAAAGATTATTTTAAATAATACTCCGTATTTCTTATTGTTAATTTGTTATCTCTCTTTGACTATAAATAGGTGGCTAGTGTCGAACATTTAGATACCAAGCTAAACAGAAAGCCAAAAAAAACTTTCAATTTGTAACATAGCCATGCCCATTTCTAAGCCTTTTGTTGCTCTTGTTTTTCTCTCAATGATTCTTCTGGTTCAAGCTCATGAATTGGTATCTTAATTTCAACTTTTTTTTAAATATTTATTTAGTTTAATTTGTTCCTTTATTTCATCCTTTACTGTTCAAAAATAACAATTGTTATATATACCATATTATTATATTATATCTATATTTATATTTATTTATATTTATATATCTATGTATCGTATGAAACATTTAAATCATAGCGTTACTATGATTACGCATGCATATATACGCATCGTATTGATCAATCAGAAATCACGGATTACCTCACTTTTGATCGGTTAATGCCAATTTCTTATTTCAATAAGCATTTGCTAATTAAGTACGAGGTATAAATTAAATTAATCGGTTGTATTCATTTCAAAATATATTGATTGGTTTAAGTAAAAAAATCTTATTCTAAAAAGAGTAGAAACTACTCCGTATGTCTTATAAAAAGTGTACGTATCAACTATTTTTTATACTATAAAAAGGTTAAAAATTGAAATAAGCTTTTAAAAAACTCAAAATGTGAAATATGTTTCAACAAGCTAGTTTAATAAAAAACTGAAACTGTATCTAACTTTTTTTCTCATAAATATGAAATTAACAAAATAAATTTAAAAACGTACTCCGTATTCATTAATTATTTGTTTACACAAGTACATTTGTGAATATTCGTTTAAATGTGTATTTTCAAATATTTAACTTTTGTTTTTTACTCCATCCGTCCCATAATAGGGAGTAAGTGTTTTGTTTGACTTTCATGATCTTACTTTTAAAATGTCGATTTCAACTATTTTTGTTTAATATGCAATATTTGATGAAAATTATATGAATATATTCGGTTTTAAAAGGTGTTTTCATTTACATAATTTTCATCAAATATCACGTAACACAAACAAAAATATTTAAAGTCAAAAAAATATGACCTTGAAAAACGAAACATGACACTTATTATTGAATAGGATTAATATAATATATAATATTAATATTAATATAATATGAACATCAAATTAAATTTATATGTAGTTAGTTAATCTATCTACACTCAATATTATATTGGATAGATTTACATGTTTTTATGTAGTTAGTTATAGTTCACCTTTATTGTGTTTTACAGGTGAACGAAACTGATGAAACAAGCCTCAAGTCTTCCAAAATCAGTACGTGACATACTTCATTTCTACATAGATTCTGTTTATTGAATATTCATTAGACTTTGTGAAGTTTTAGTTTATGAAATTCAATATATTATTGAAATTATGTAACATATTCATTAAATGTTTGTGTTCAGATTGCGGTTCAGCATGTAAGGCAAGGTGCAGGTTATCATCGAGGCCAAATTTGTGCCACAGGGCATGTGGGACTTGTTGCGCACGTTGCAGCTGTGTGCCACCTGGCACTTCCGGTAACCAAAAGGTTTGCCCTTGTTACTACAACATGACTACTCAAGGTGGCAGAAGAAAGTGTCCTTAAAAGGCATCTTTAATTTTACGTAATTACGTACATGATCACATAACGTATTGTATTGTACTGTATTACTACGTATATTTTTTCATCATGGGTATTGAGTGATTGTACTTTGTTATATTCATGTGTATTATCGACGTGTAATAAGGTCAAATTCAGATGATTGGATTGATGTAACTATGATTTGTATTTGTATGGTTTTCTTTTGGATGTAACATGATCATTGATGTGGCTGAAACCATCTTTGCTTGTTGAGATGGGGGAAAACGACATCATATAATTATTTATGAAATTTCTATATGTGAATGATAGTTGTGACATAGGGCTAAAACAAACTCTAGCTGTATACATTCTACAAAACAATAATAGAAAGAAAGATCAATAAGATTATGGGATATGGATTTGCACCTTTATGACTTTAAGATTTTATTTTGTATTTATACGTATCTTTTTCTTTACGAAAGGTCGAATTTAGTAAAAAAATCGTTTTTATTTTCTATACAGACGATCGACTGATCTAGTTTAATAGAAAAACTCATCCATTAGATCCCTTATATTGCTCTATGATTACATCAATAATAAAGAATCAGTTAGCTCGTGTTGTCGTGACAAAACTTGGTTAATACTTGTATTTATTGGGGTTTTTTTTTGGGATAATTAATTATTTTGCTATTATGATACTAAAGTAAAGTAAATATAACATGATATAAAATCTATCACTAATTAGGTATACATTCATTTACATGTATGTACATATACATGTACGTATATATAAACATACTAATACTAACTACGTATGATTCGAGTCATGTAATTTGTAGCGATTAGTGACAATTTTAAAAGGCTCATTCGAATTCAAGTTAAAACCAAAGGTCTAGTTATATCTATGTCCAAACTTCAAAGCAAGTACATGTCAACACAACTTGGGCCCACTTAGCTCATTATTATCGGTCCATTAGTTGGGCCTGCACCCATTTCTCATATCTTTAGGTATTTTAATGTTTTCATCAGCATGTTTTAGCAAGGAATTATCACCAAAATGCCTTTTTTTTTTAAGCTTGTTGACTGACAGCCCTAAAAAAAAAAGTTTGACAATTTGCCCTCGCAAGGCGCAAGACAGCTTGCGTCCTTGCGACCTTGCGACCTTGCGTCTTTGCGTCTTTGCGACGTTGCGACCTTGCGTGTAGCTGTAAAAGAACTAGTTAAATGATCAGTTTGCGTTCACTGTTCCCACACACATACGCAAACTCCTCTCTGGTGCCCTTTCGCTCGTCATTCGCAAGATCCAAACACTCGCAAATCACTCGCAAAATCTTCATCATCATCCTCACGTCATCCTCCTCACATCTTCATCGTTACTAGATCTTCTTCATCCTTCCATCTTCGATCTTCCCGAGTACAAGCGAGCTTCTACGCCACCAACATCATCGAATCACCATCATCGTTCACTATGTCTCAAGAACAGGTTAGATTTCTTAGATCTATGTTATATTATTCGATCTACTTCATAGTGCTTAGATTTATGTGCTAAAACAAAGTTTTTGCACTCTTTGCACGCCAAGTGTTCGAAAAAATGTGTCAACGAAATTTGTTTGTATTTTGTGTTTTTGATTGTATATTATTGAGATTGCGTACGATACCCAGGAATTTTTGCTAGATTCAAGTTGTGTAACTCTGTTGCTATGTAGACGCAAGACAATCCTTGCGTCCTTGCGTATGCCTCACAATGTACGCAAGGTGATATTTGCGACCTTACGTTTGCTATAATTTTACCTTTGCATGTGCACGCAAGGTAACCCTTGCGTCCTTGCGTCTTGATCATAAGTTACGCAAGGTTAACCTTGCATCCTTGCGTCTTGCACATCTGTTACGCAAGGTTAACCTTGCGTCCTTGCGGCCTTGTACGCAATCTCTGTCTTGCTTGCTTGCGTCTATGTGATTTTCTTCTGTTGTTCTTCTGACTTTTACAGGGCTATGTGGAAGGTAAATTGACCATGAAGAATATGTTGACCGTGATTCCTCAGGTCAAGAAAATGTTGACTGAGAGACAAGAAAAATTATTTAGAAGTACATGCTTTGGTCCCTGGTTAGATCTTTCATACACGGGTAATGATCCTGGCCTAGTACATGCCATGCTCCAACGGAAATGTGAGCGTTCAGAAAAATTAGATGCTAGTAAGTACCCTGAAGAGCAACAAGATATATGGTTTCATTTTTCTCCTAATTTTATGATTAGATTTGGTCGGCGTGAATTTTGTTTAGTCACCGGCTTTATGTTTGGTAGCCAGACGGACATGGCACATTACATCCCTCGAAATTATGAATCTAAGACCGCACCCATTAGACGACGTTATTTTCCAGAACGTCCCGATGCCAGCAACATTTTGGTTAGTGATATACAAAACATCCTTATCAAAAAACAAGGTGATGTAAAGGTTCCCAAGGTTAGTGACGATGATATTGTTCGACTAGCTATAATTTTGATCGTAGAGAGAGCGTTTATGGGGAAGCAGGGGCAACATGTGGTTAGTAAACAGTTTCTATGGTTGGTTGAAGATTTCAATAAAGTGAACGTGTACCCATGGGGGTCTCGTATTTGGGATGCTACTTACTCAGCGGTGAGCGAAGGTTTTGAGGTTCGAGAAAGCCAATTAGAGAGTGGGGGTGGAAAGGCTTACACATTGGCTGGTTTTATGTGGGCATTTAAGATTTGGATCCTCGAGGCATACCGTCGTACCATTAAGAGTTTTGCAACCAAAACTGATAAGGATGGAGTACCAAGAGCATTATTTTGGAAGCGTTCATCTGCTGAAACCTTTACAGTGTCTGACTACCTAAAACTTCTACATATAATGGTTAGTTAATATCTCCAAGAGCTTTTTATATAGTGTATATACAGCAGTTTCTGTTTTAACAGAGCAGTTTTATGTGTCGCATGAGGACGCAAGATACACCTTGCGTCCTTGCGTGTGTCGCAAGGATATCCTTGTGAAAGGATCCGAAACTAATCATCCGGACATCGTCCATATAGATTAAAAACGAATTACAATAGTTGATAACATCGCGAGGTACTTGACCTCTATATGATACATTTTACAAACGTTGCATTTATTTCTTAAAGGCAATCTATTATTACATCGAGAGTTGACATATTAGCCTAACATTTTATAACAACCAAATGATCTAATCTGCCATTTTCATAACAATAGTCTTTAATGAACTTCAATGACTCGAATGCAACGTCCTTGTATCATAGCTTAAATGGTCCCAAGTAGTATCCTTAACATGAGCTAATGCACAGCGGAAGACTTAATTCGTACCTGAGAATAACATGCTTTAAAACGTCAACATAAAGTTGGTGAGATATATAGGTTTGATGCTAGCAGCGTTATAACAATGGACCACAAGATTTCGTATATAATCATTTCAATAAAAATATTCTAAGTGGTTGAGCACTTGGTAACCATACTTAACATTTAATCACGTCGCATATTCCCTTTATTATGAAATCTTACTACACCGTACCAAGGTGTAGTCACGAAACGAAGTACTGTGCAACCGTTGAATACTGGTCGTCCAGTCCGGTTGGGGTTGTCAGGCCCGATAGATCTATCAACAGGATTCGCGTTTACAATACCGCTGTAAATATTAGTTACCAAGCTACAGGGAAGTATGCCAGTGGTACAACTCAACGTAGAATATATTTTTCAGTTACTTGTGTCCATAGCGTAAAACATAAAATACATGTATTCTCATCCCGAAATATTTAGAGTTTAAAAGTGGGACTATATACTCACTGTTGTCTCGAAGATATATATATTTTTGACTTGGTCTTCCGGTTGATATCACGAACCTATCCATATATAATATATCAATATATTTTCATTTTAAACAAACATCTCGTATATATATTTATAATACTTTTAATACTTTGAATAATTCCTTAGTCCGTAGTTAGCGTTTCGATGTTAGTAATTCAATTTTAATGGTTCATTTTTAGATGTTTAATATACCCGCAATAAATAAACCCCCAACGAAATAAATAAAACTCCCATAAAACCCCATCGTATATGTGTTGGTCGAGATTAATCTTGACCCATGGTACCGGTGTTGTCAAATGACGTGTTGCGTACATAAAGTACCGGTGTTGTCAAATGACGTGTTGCGTACAATCATGGGATCTTATGATTAATCTTCTCGTGTTGTTTACGGGTGATCCTGAACCATATGAAATTGAATTATGAGTACATATATATAAAATATCATGTTATCTTAGAAATATGTGATTTATATCTTTTTTTCCAATTGATCCCGTAGTTGAAATGATCTAGGATAACCAATTTTGTTTCGGTCATAGTTTCTTCGTTACAAGTCCGTTTTCGTTGATTCAAATTGCCATCTTCTTGGATCGAGTTCTTCTTTAAGACTATGAACTGTAAATACCTTGGTTTGTATTCAAAATCATACGGCATAAGTGAAACATTAGTGAAACATATGAAGTTAAACATTTTGTTACAAAAAAAAAATCATTTAATGACCATTTTTCTAAAAATACTTATACTTTGAAAAACCAAGTTTTACCTTATTAAATTAGCATATATTTAAGTTATATTACAGGTCTTGAAGTATTTTAAAAGTTAAGTTAGAAGGATCTATTTAGTTTGCAAACAAGTTTGAAAACATTCAAACTATGTTCTTGTTGTTAAACTTTTGTACCACAAAATAAGATAGCTATATATATATGAATCGAACAAGGTTATGAACATAGATTCTACCTCAAGTTCCTTGGATAAGTTTGCTGTAAAAGAGGAGTAAGAAGCTAGAATCAAAAGGGTGATAGAAGTGGATGAAAGATTGGAAGTAAGTTGGTGTTCTTGGAAGGTTTTCTTGAAGTGTTTTTGTATGGTTTTCTTATGGTGTTTATGTAAGGTTTTTGAGGCTAGATCTTCTTAGAACTTTACTGAATTGTTGAAGGTGTTTAAGGGTTATAAGTGTGTGTGTTTTAGCTAGGAGATTGAAGTAGTAAATGAATCAAAATGATGATACATATATACTCCTAAAAATGTGATCTTTAAGGATAACATGACAAAATTTTAGTTTGTAATCTTATGTATTTGTCAAACAATAATACAAAAGCAATTACCTTATACCTAGGGTAGTAACAAGGGCTGGTTAGGTGGTGATTTGATGTGTATATACCAATAGTAAATACGTATAGAAGATAGGTATGATACGAGTACAAATACTCTAGATATACGTATAGAAATTTTGTGAAAAATGGAATGAGGATTCAAATATAGCTATCTTTTGTGAATACACTTATATGATTTTATGTATTTAAGTCTTAAAAGTGAGTAAATACATTACTTATACGATATATGTATAAACATTATAAGTCTTAAGTATTTATGTCAAATAACGTTACGTATAGTTATCGTTTTGAAAACTTAAGTTAGTAGTTTCAAAATATACTTATAACTTATAGTTTTTGATACAAAATAAGATATTAAAACATTCATTAATCATGTTAAATATGTATATATACATATATATACGCAAACGTATAATTATCATATATTGTATAGTTC